>NC_060166.1:15183037-15183548 GCF_021292245.1 Micropterus dolomieu
TTTACGAGAGTGGAAAATACAGACCTGTGTCGCAACCACAGTACAGATAAGTGTAACTGCAACTGTGATTCTATATCAGAGTACAAATGTATGGCAAGATGTACTACCTATTTAATAATCTCATGGGGAAGAGGGAAGAAGATTGAGCCATTATAGCTACATTAACACTGCAGGCCTTACTGCTTAATTCCGACTACATCCGAATCTTTTGACCGACTGTTCAGATTATTTTTTAAATGTGGCCCATAGCAGACTCCAGTGTGAATTCACGGCCTGCAAGTGACCCGCATGTGCAAAAAAATAATATGTCTCACGAAGCACGCTGTCTTATGGAAGTAAACAATGAGGCCTCAGAGGTTAGCGTCTACAATTTTATTTTTAAGTTGATTTAGGGTGGAAGAAATAGAATTCGTGAGCAAATGACAATGAGAACGAGGCTGAGGAGAAAAAGAGTCCACTGACTATCTCCATTGCTGCTGTCCTCCATGTTGGCGTTCACCTCCGCTCCCAC
>NC_060166.1:15183568-15193782 GCF_021292245.1 Micropterus dolomieu
ATAATGCACTTTACATTTCAGGGAAATCTCAAAGTGCTACAACAACAAGGGGTTAAAAACAGTTCCAGAAATTAACAATCGCAATAAAACACCGTAACAAAAAATTTAAAACCATGACTGTTAAAAGGCCTTTTGAAATAAAAAAGTCTTTAGGCCCTTCTTAAAAACCTCCAGAGTTTGTGGGGCCCTTAGGGGCTCTGGGAGGGCATTCCAGAGCCGTGGGGCGACTGCCTGGAAGGCCCTGTCTCCCATGGTGGAGAGTTTAGTCCTTGGTTGGTGCAGGCAGCGTAAGATTGAGCCATTATAGCTACATTCACACTGCAGGCCTTACTGCTTAATTCCGACTACATCCGAATCTTTTGACCGACTGTTCAGATTATTTTTTAAATGTGGCCCATAGCAGACTCCAGTGTGAATTCACGGCCTGCAAGTGACCCGCATGTGCAAAAAAATAATATGTCTCACGAAGCACGCTGTCTTATGGAAGTAAACAATGAGGCCTCAGAGGTTAGCGTCTACAATTTTATTTTTAAGTTGATTTAGGGTGGAAGAAATAGAATTCGTGAGCAAATGACAATGAGAACGAGGCTGAGGAGAAAAAGAGTCCACTGACTATCTCCATTGCTGCTGTCCTCCATGTTGGCGTTCACCTCCGCTCCCACAAGTGCAGAATTGTGACAACAGAGTCGCATGAATCTGACTGTCCAGGCTTAAGTAGCATTTCAAAAAAATTCCGATCTGTATCTGATTTGGACCTCATATGAAAGGCTACGTTCAGACTGCAGGCCTTAATGCTCAATTCCAATTTTTTTCCCCAGATCTGACACGCAGCACGCTGTTGCAGGCTACAGAAGTAAACAAGGAGCAACAGCGGTTTGCTCCGGTTAGCTCACGGGAGACTCACGGTTTTTTATTGTCCTCTTACGGGTCACATTTCTCCCGAATTATGACAAGTGTTCACAACTTTCTCTTTCACAACTGCCCTACAACTCACTCCCCCCCCTCTCCCCACTGTGTCCGCTCGGGTAAATACAATGCACATAACTCAGAAGAGAGCTCGCGGTCAGGTGGATTTCAGGTGTGAGACAGGGAAGATGTGAGCAGATGAAAGCAAGGTAGAGAAGAAAGAGAGCCACATGTTTAAGAATGGATTTTTGTGAAGCTTTTATGTTCACCGCGGCTCCGTCTACAGCAGAACTGTGACAACAGCTGCTCTAGAGTGACGTCAAAGTTGCATCATTTCCGACCTGAGTGTCCAGACTCAGATCGCATTTAAAAAGATCCGATATGAATCGGATTTGGACTGCATATGGAAGTGGCCCAATTCCAAACTGGAAAAGATCAGATTCCATGTGACTTGGCCTGTTCACACTGTCATAGAAAGATCAGATCTGAGTCACATATGGGCAAAAAAAATTTGGGTCACACTGGCTTGCAGTCTGAACGTAGCCGAAGTGTCTCAAATCCAAACTTAAAAAGGTCAGATTCCATGTGACTTTGCCAGTGGACACGGTTATAAAAACTTCGGGCTGGGCACGTTAAGTGGTTATAACGCATTTATTAATTAACGCCGACAATTATTTTATCCAACGTTAACACAGTTTTTAAAAAATTATTATTATTTTGAAAGTCCGTTGCTCACTGGCTCTGAATACACATACAGTCAAACCATGGGGCACGGGCTAATACCTGTTCAGAAAAATAAATAAATAAGAAAACTCGACTCTGTTGGTAACTTGTTTTAACAGGCTAGATAAAAGGTAATGCCCTGGCAGTGGCAAATAGCTTTGGTTTAATATTTGATTTGATTACATTAATGTTTAGGTTATAGGTAATATTTTATTGCTGCTATGTAAAGGGAATACTGCTGGTAAAAAGCACATTATTTGTTTAAAGTGTTTGCAAACTACATGGTATTGCACTTTTGTGTATACAGCAGTACATTTAAATTACAAGTGCGCAACACACTACTTTCGAATTTATTATTCAATTTTGCGCGTAAAAATGCTATTAATCGTGATTACTCGCAAGAAATCATGCAATTAATCGCAATTAAAAATTTTATTTGTTGCCCAGCACT
Organism: Micropterus dolomieu; assembly: GCF_021292245.1. Lineage (NCBI taxonomy): Eukaryota > Metazoa > Chordata > Actinopteri > Centrarchiformes > Centrarchidae > Micropterus > Micropterus dolomieu. Next base: position 15,185,649 of record NC_060166.1, read on the forward strand.
AAAAATAATCTGATCTGAGTCACATATAAGCAAAAAAATCTGATTTGGGACACTTAGGCCTGCAATCTGAGCGCAGCCCATCTTCAGGCTCTTATTGGAGTGTGCTGCATGTTAATATAGGAAGGATTTAGTCATCATTTTATTCTGCTGCAATATGATACTGGCAGTTTAGGATGATCAGCAAAATCCTGACAGATTTTAACACTTTGTTACAAATGAATTACAAAATAATAAACACTACTTCATTCTATAATTCTTACCCCTAACATCCCCTAATAACACTAATAAGAGTACTAATAATACTTAAGTAGTACTTAATAATAAATACTTAACATTACTACTTATATAATCACAATAATGATAAATAATGGCAATAATGCTACTCCAGAATGCAACCACATGTATTGATCCCTACAAAAATAAAATGGCTTTGCATTATACTTGTAGTTAGCCTGCGTAGTGAAAGTGCTCTTGCTTGAAGTTACAACTGTGTAGCTTGGTTCCAAACCTATGAATTGCCGCCCACATCTCCGATTTGGTCATGAATGAAGTAATGAGATGGCAACTCAGTCTGATTATGAAGATAACGACTGTGTTTTGGAAGCAGAGACCAGTTAATTACAACAAGCTCATATAAAACACTAATGATCATTTAGACTTAATGCAGAGAAATAAGTCTAAGCATGAAGCGTCAAGATAGCATCTGAGCAACTTTAACTGTGGAAGCCAAAATAGTGATCAGAACATTCAGTTACAATCTTAGCAATCCATACAGTTACAATCCACATTTGAATGTAAACCATGTAGACTCATTTATCACTTTGTTTACTGTGGATCTACTTGCTTCACTACCTGCATTTTCAGTGGTGCACAGTCACATATTGATTTGGGAGTGAAGCATAGTGAACCACTCACTTGGAGTTGCTGCCTGAACAGAGCGTGGTGTTAAGTGGGGCATGGTCGCTCCTCTCTGTAGATGTCTCTGAGGCCGACGCTGAAGATGACTGGGATGATACAGACTCATTGCTGCCCATTGATGTCTCATCTGTAGCTAGGCTGGAACTATCGCCCACTGCTGACACTTAGATGGGAAAAAATAAAAAAATACAGCGTTTGTTTTAATCACAGATTTTCATTAATTTTATTCTACTGTAAAATATTCAGCCTATTCCAGTTTACTGATGATAGCTTGCTTGATAAAACAGCTGAATAATTTATCAATACATAAGGCAATGCTGCACCAACACGAGACTTTAAAAATCAAACTGCTGTCAAAACAGGCAAGACTTACAACCACGTTTGCATTGTTCATAATAATACATTTCTGCAGTCACAGACAGGAACCTACAGAAACACAAGGGAGATCCAAGCTATTTTATTTTAATTTTACTGTCAGGTAAACATTTGGAGAGATGGGAGAGGCACAGAAACAACTGTTAATGTGCTAAAAAGGTAGGTAGTTAAAGGTAGAGCATTTCTTTTTATTCCCCCCTAGCAAACACGTATCAAATCACTAAAACTAAAAGCCCATATTAAATTAATGTTTAATTGGTGCTGGGCCTAATTATTACCAAATATTTGAACAATAATAATACATTCTACATTGACCATGCATGCAACCACAGAATTGTTGGTCTTATGTATTGAGTTGTAACAGTTTCTTTATTACATTTTATCTTTATTTTACCTTAATGGGATACCCTGCACACCCACACGGATGTTCTCAGTCATGATTAATTAGACTTCACTCATGCTGAATGTGGGTGGAGCTATGTTGGGAATTATTAACCAATAAGAATGATAAAGGTGTAATTGGTCGCACCCTTGCAGGTACAACAGGAGACTTGGGGGAGACAGCCATAATGGTTGTATTTAACTCTAAGAATCTTTTGATTGACTTTGTAGCTCTTTCTGGAAAAGTCACAGGTGTCGCTCATTGTGAAGAACATACAGAAAATGATCATGCCACTTCCCTTGGTTTTAAGAAGCTTTATGGTGAGTTTCAGCTACTTGTTGGGCTTTTAACTTCACTGGTTTGTTTCACTCTCAAAGTGGTTTTCAACCGTAGCAGGCAGCCATTTTCTGCTAAAATTGTCTAATAGGCCACTGTACACTACTGCTTAGCACCAAGTAGCAGATAGCAACTGTTAGTGACTAGCTGGTTAACACAGTGCATGGAGCAGCGCAAGAGCCAGGTACTTCCCTCAGGTGTTGGTAGAGACCAAAAACAGACGTAAAAGAGAGTGATTATTGGACTTACATTCACCACGCGACACAGGTCCAACAATGATTATATTGCTCTGTAACTGCCGGATGTGTAAATAAGCAACTGTTTGCCTACAAGTTCCCAATATTAACTTAAAAGATGATGATATGTCAATGTTGAGTTCACAGCTTCTTTCTGCTGGACTGCAGGTTTAAGTAGATTAACAATATACAACTGATCTGAAATCCTCTACTAAAAGCTATGATTTCCCTGCATTGCACTCCTGCATTTCCTATACTGTACCTGTAAAAAGGCTTCCTGACACACTCTGATTAATGCTCTTCCCTACACATGGTATATGCTGTCACATCTGCAGGTATATCAGTCACAAGCAGTGTCACAAGAAGACTCACACGCATACATAAACACGGTTTATTCTTTCTTACTTCATCGTGCTTAAATTTGCTTTTACCCACTGTATGTGGAGAAAACTTACTTTAAAACTATTACGTGGTACGATTTAAGAGATACAAAGGTTAAAAAAGGATTACGCCTTTCATCCCTGATATTAAAATATCCCATGGTAAAAGCTAGTGTGAGGGAGGTAAAGAGAGGCAATCTGGTAAGCAGATTTAGATTTGCTTTGCATTGTGGATGGGGAAGGGATTAGAGTGGCTCCAGATTAGACATTTAAGGAGTTGGACTGTTTGGGTCACCAGGTCAGGTGACCAGCTCACCTGATGCACAGGTCTATCATTGTCTCACATTTCAGCAAGTGTCAAGAGGAAACTGAAGTAAATTTCAGGCATTTAAAAGTAAACAAGGGCACGCACAGTCACAAATGCAAATCCCAACACGGAGTATTACAGAGAGGAGGCGACTGAGTTCAGTGTGTCATCTGTAGACTAACCATGAGCCCAGCAAGGAATCAGCGGTAAAACACGCAGTTGCCAGTTTATTAGGTACGCCTAGCTAAAACTACAGTAATGTAGTCTAATACAACAGTCCAACCTTCATTAAGATTATAATTTTTTAGAGAAGTGTTGATTCAACTGTATAATCTTTTTGAGATGACACAAAATGACAAGTTAACAACATGTAAGCGAAACGTTCCGCAGCTGAAAAACTTCAGTGTGAGTTGACACCAGACAAAACCCCGGGCACAGCTGCTGCCTGTGTCTGTTTGACCATTATCCCAAGTTTTCCTCTAGTTTCGTTTGTTGTTGTAAAATGTACTCGCCCTGTGCTCACTCTGATTGGTGAGTAGGACCATAACAGGAGGCGCATGACGCTTGTGATTGGTGAGCAGGTCTGTCAAAAAAGGATGACAACGGAATGAATTTGTGACTTCATGACTGGTTAAAACGGGTCAGATGCGCTGTATAATTCATTAAATACACTACATTTTAATCACCATCTTCACGATTAGCTAATTGCGTTCTTTCAAATTGCAATTTCGATTAGAAAACGATTCATCGTTCAGCCCTATTTCTGTTATTTAGTCTTAGCTCACTGATATGCGGCACCGGAGTGTATTTTGACAATTAGCGCACAATGGTTTCTTTTTTGTGATCTAAAATGTATCAACTTGCAGACGGCAACACAGATGATTCAAAAGAAACACTCAAAGTAGTCAAGTAATGGACAAATTAAATTTAAATTTAGCTTAATACAATTAAGTTGTATACAGTTTTGTTTTGATATTAGACTGAGATAAGAGAATATATTTATTGCCCGGTTCAAGACAAACTAGGTTGACACTGTAGCTAGCTAGCTAACTTTATAACTCTCCAGCTTCCTAGCTACATCCATTAAAAATAGGTTCTTTAAATTGACTCAGAAATAACTCTTAAATCCACACATTTCTTTCATCTTCATGAAAAACGTTATGCTAACTGCTCCTGAAAATACTGACTGAAAATGGCATATGTTGGGTGGATATGTCACTCACTGATAAGTGATCAGGGTGAAACAAAACAAAACCCAACAAGAATCAGCTAACAGGAACACAATCTCAGGATAAAATAATGAAGCAAAAAAAAGACAATGCACGCTGATTACCGGATAACGTTGTTATTGAATATTTCTTATACATACATTACAGGATAATACAGCGTTTATGTTCTGTTCATTTGTGCACATTAATTTTTCAAGAAATTTACCTGTTGGTCACAAATGTAAAAAAAATTTACCTGTTGGGCTCCACAAATGAATGAATATGTTAGTTGCATACTGTCCGGATCACTAAGTTGGTTTAAATCTAAAAAGAGAGGACCAATCTAGTTTCTAGAGAACAAAAATCCTACTGCTGAGGTTTGTATAGTTATTCTAATTCTGTATGATGTTATAATGTATACTCAGTTCCTCTAATGTATTCACAGGTGCATGTGTGTATGTCTCTTACCATTCTGAATATCAAGGGCTTGTGGATTGTAGACAGCCAGGGGCCGATTCTGTCGATTCAGCTTCTTGGACTGCCTTGTGGTAGCAGAGAATACTGGGGCAGCAGGTGAAAGAGGGCATGACTCGGGAGCATCTGCAAAGATCTGAATACACAATGTGAATAAGTCTCTACCAAGACAAAAGTCACAGTGCAGATGCTCAGAGGCTGTTTGAACAGTAGCAGAAGCAGCATGTCCTCAACTGACCTCACTTAGTAAACAGGTTTTGAAAGGCTTTATAAAGTGGTAGATGAATGGAAAAGGCCATTTGCAGCCACAGCATGTGCTCCCAGGGAAAGCAGAGCAGCTCATTGACTGGACCCTAAAAACTGCATGTGAGAAGATTTTGTTTGTGCCAAAATAAACAAGAGCAGCTCCACACGTAACGCAATCACATCTCCTCCAGAAATGTGTGGGTCTGAGTTAAGGTGACATTTCTCCTCAGAGAAATTGACCCAATCTCTGAAAGAGTGGAGAGTAAAATAAATAGGGGCTGGCCAACTGGCACAGCCTGTTTACACTGGGCCGTGTTTACATATAAACTTCAGATGTAGAGTTAAAAGAGAATGGGGCTGCAGAGGAGAGGAACTCTCAGCAGAGCCTCAGAAAGGATCACAGAGAGGCAGGAGAGGAGGGAGGTAGGGAAGGGAGGCGAGATAGAGAAAGTGGCAGAGAAAGTGAGAGAGTGTGAACAGGAGAGGTAGACACAGAGGAGGGGGCATGAGAGAGAAAGTTTGTAGGAGAAAGGCAGATAGAAAAAGTGAGAAATCTGATATGGCTGAGAGTTTCTGCTGCCTCCCTCTCTCCCTCTCGCCTCCCTCCGCAGATGGAGGTGAATGTAAAACAGAGTCTACTGTTGGTATCTGGGGGTATCAACAGTCTGGAGTGGGACTAAGCTGTGAGGGAAGTTAATGCCTGTCTGTCTGTCTGCTCAACTTTTCCCCTGCTCTAACACGCTGTACTTTCCAAAATGCTCTTGCTGCATTCTAACACTACATCCTTTATCACCCGGACGGTGTTGGATACCTCTCAGTAGTCTCAGAGACTAGCAGTGCTGCTGGTGTTGTTTTAGCACATTTGTATACCCCCTTGGTTTTCACCAGGCCTCTGTATTCGCTCACACCCCATTTTAGATTGCGTGCTTGGGGGGAGCCATTACTCACAACACACATCATCTTCCATTTAATGAAGCTGGGAGGGGAGGGTGTCACTAAAAGCCCCTGGTTTCATCTGATTCTATGCAGAGTGCAGTGCTGTTCCAAACAGATTAGAAAACTAATCTCAAACCTTTTTCTCCTTTGACACAGACAATTATCCCCCTTTGAGGATTGACACTGATTAATGACATTCTGGGGAGATTACATGATCAACATGAACTACAGGTTATGAAACAACAACAACAACCAAAATAAATGTATTTAGGCAGGCAAACGACCTTCCAGATATAATCAAATACATATGACAATCTACAGAATAATAAACCTACTGAAAAGGCACTGAATCCCATTTGTTTAATCCTGTATAAGCACTTAGGGCTCCCCCTATTGGCCAGATTAAAACAACTATTGATATTAAACTGCTGTCCAACACCTCTGTACATTAATAATAAGAGGGTGAAGCGTATGCTGTCCCAAGGGTTTAAGTCAGTACATGTCTCGTTAACTGAGAACTTTATTTATGCTCATCATTTTGTAGAGCAAGCAATAAATACAATATGCATATACCCAAACAGACCAAAGTACCCATTATTTAATATGATGCATTTTTATTGCTAAAACATTTCTCAAGGAAACAGACTTCAAGGTGGAAGTTTAAACATCCTTAACAAACAGGACCTACAGAGGAGAAGAGAGGAGCATCGCATCCACCCTAATTGACATTCTCACTCTACCCAAATGAAATCCTGGTGTCAAGTACAGTACAGCATGTTCACTCCTCTGCCAACAGAAACTGCCAAATACAAAACGTCAAAACAATAGTAAGAAAACGCGCAGTACCAAGAAACCAGGACAAACATCAGATCTTTTGCTTCGCTTGCACATTTATTATCCTTCAGTATCAAGTAATTACACGCCACCCAGGTTGGTAAACACAAAGGTGCTATGTGCAGCTTACTGATGTCATGCCACCTGATTCAGATTTCACTGGTGCTATGATTGTACCTTGTGTTGCCTAGGGTGCTTAGCTTTTAGTAAATATGGTTCTGGATGGCAAGTGGAAACACAATTATACACAACATCTCTGACAAAATGAATCATACAGTCAGTGCAGTAGAGACTTTGACCAATCAAAAACAGACATTTTGGGAGAAAACAGAACATAATACAATAGAAAGAATGGTACTAATTACTTCTACTGGAAGATATAGTGTTATGAGTAGACACCTCCAGCTTTCAGAGTGTTCAGTTTCAAGTGTATTACTTTGTGATAGTACTGTTGATACTGCAATGCACGTCTGGCAAACCCCCCCCTGAGTGTTACCTTTTCATGTTGTTCAATGAGGATCTCCACCACAATATTCTGGAACTTAAGATCCATGATGGCAGCGACAGTCTCCTCCTGTGGTCGCATTAATGTGGGGCCAAACACCACACCCAGGTTGGCCACGGTCATCAGATTCTGTTGACTGTGAGCCGCCACACTGAGGAAGATAGCAACTCACATTATACATGTTTTACTCCAACTTGCTCAGTCAACTTCACTGATGTGATCTTTTTTAGGACATGGTAAAACTTTGACTACTTCATTCTGGTAAGTTCTGGTTAAGATTTAACAAGGGACCACTTAGACTTTACAGTAAGGGATGGAATAAATATTAACAAAGAAAAACAGTGCCAAATTGTCCTGTACTTATTCAATATAAAAAGGCATTTGCTGTGTAAAATTGCTCCTATTCTCTTTTCCCTAAAGGTTAATGTTTAATTTCATAAAATCATAATAGATTTTATGATATGAACAGAGCAGTGGCCCACCTCTGGACTGCCTTACTGCAGGCAAACACTTCAATAAAATACTTAATTTCACAATAAGCAAGCAAACAAATATTTATATCATCCGAAAGGGCTCAAGATACACAATGAGATGTTGCTATCTGGACAGATAACTTTGAACCTTCTCTCGATCTTTTCTCCTTCTGTGTATTACTTCTTACTTTTTCACATTTAGAACAGAACGTTTTCTTGATTTTTTTCACACATCACAGAGGCACTGAAAACTGTGAACACATAAAGCAGCTACTGCATTTTGAGATAAAATGACAACTAAAAATGGAGGATTTTAGCACATCTTATGACATTTCACACTTTTGCCAACAACAGTAAGCTGTAGCGAATCCTAGCCAATACTCTTAAATCCAAACATTAACTTGACCTGCATGTTCAGTTTGGCATATATATATATATATATATATATATATATATATATATACACACACACACACACACACACAGTGAGGAAACTAAGTATTTGAACACCCTGCTATTTTGCA
>NC_060166.1:15193802-15194619 GCF_021292245.1 Micropterus dolomieu
TATATATATATATATATATATATATATATATACATATACACACACACACACACACACACACACACACACACACACACACACAGTGAGGAAACTAAGTATTTGAACACCCTGCTATTTTGCAAGTTCTCCCACTTAGAAATCAGGGAGGGGTCTGAAATTGTCATCGTAGGTGCATGTCCACTGTGAGAGACATAATCGAAAAATAAAATCCAGAAATGACAATGTATGATTTTTTAACTATTTATTTGTATGATACAGCTGCAAAAAAGTATTTGAACACCTGAGAAAATCAATGTTAATATTTGGTACAGTAGCCTTTGTTTGCAATTACAGAGGTCAAACGTTTCCTGTAGTTTTTCACCAGGTTTGCACACACTGCAGGAGGGATTTTGGCCCACTCCTCCACACAGATCTTCTCTAGATCAGTCAGGTTTCTGGGCTGTCGCTGAGAAACACGGAGTTTGAGCTCCCTCCAAAGATTCTCTATTGGGTTTAGGTCTGGAGACTGGCTAGGCCACGCCAGAACCTTGATATGCTTCTTACAGAGCCACTCCTTGGTTATCCTGGCTGTGTGCTTCGGGTCATTGTCATGTTGGAAGACCCAGCCTCGACCCATCTTCAATGCTCTAACTGAGGGAAGGAGGTTGTTCCCCAAAATCTCGCAATACATGGCCCAGTGCAGTCGCCCTGTCCCATGTGCAGAAAAACACCCCCAAAGCCATGATGCTACCACCCCCATGCTTCACAGTAGGGATGGTGTTCTTGGGATGGTACTCATCATTCTTCTTCCTCCAAACACGGTTAGTGGAATTATGAC
>NC_060166.1:15194719-15204120 GCF_021292245.1 Micropterus dolomieu
TGTCTTTCTTTGCTCTTGTTGTGCTGGGATAGCTGTGCTTTCTTGATGAAGTCCATGACCTTTCCCAGTGCTGTACTGGGCAGATATGTTTCTAGTTTGTGGTGTATGTTGTCCATTTCTTTGTTCAGGGCTTCAATTGTGAAGTGTATCTGTCTCACTCTCTCGTTCAGTAGCTGGTGTTGTGCTTTCTCCAGGATTATTCCGGCTCTGTGTCCTTTTACCGTGGAGCCTAAGTGTAGGCTGTTGGGAATAAGTTTGTGTTGTCGGCATCTCAGGTTGAATCGTAGATGGTTCCTGTAGTCTGCAATTTTCCTGGCTGTCCTTTCATACTCCCGTACCAATCTGAGGGTGTTCATCCCAAAATGATAAGCAAGATGTCTATGAAGATTCTCAGTCATCCAGGTCATAGTTATCCAACGAAGGTTAAAATCAAGGGCAACTGGACTTGGTTGAAGATACTGGAAGACGTTTCGTCCCTCATCCAAAGGACTTCTTCACTCAGAACTGAAGAAGTTTAGAAATCTAAAATGACTGACTGACTTTTAGGAAAACTCCCATAAAAGAAACCATAATAGTTTTCTATGATGAAAGGAATTTCACTCCAAATGCCACGAAGATCAAAGTAACTTTATCCTAACTATAGCTATAGAGCTGCAGAACATGTGATTTACCCATTTCTGATGTGTGCAAATTTTTGAGTTCGTCTGTTGTGTACACATAGTCGAACATGCAAATGTGCTTTTCCAGGTGTTGTCAGTGTGTGTGGAAGAGGAAAACATCATTCCCTACATAACCAATGTGCTCCAGAACCCAGACCTGGCTCTCCGCATGGCTGTCCGCAACAACCTAGCCGGCGCAGAGGAGCTGTTTGCCCGCAAGTTCAACACCCTCTTTGCAGCAGGGAATTACTCTGAAGCTGCAAAGGTGGCAGCCAATGCACCCAAGGTACTACCAGTCAGCCATTTTGCATCCAGTGCGTTGTCAAACAATGTGATATTACTCATAGTTCAATTAATACAACCTCACACTCTAAAGAGTAAGCTAACGTCTTTATTTTGTCTTGATAATAGACGTATATAAAACTAGTTGAGATTTGCAAACCAGTACAAGTATTTTAAAAGCAAATAGAACAATTAACTGGGGAGGCAGTCTTTCAGTGCTAATTTTTTGTTGCTTTATTTTATTAAAATTCCCATGAAATGGAAACCGGAGTGCTATCTGCTTCTGTATATGTACGTACGCAAAGCTAGGGAGAGACTTGTCGCAAATTGACGTTTGCAGTAGCCAGTAGCGTTGAATGTGCGTTATGCCCCCACCCCGTCATGCAGACTATGTGCCGCTCTGTGTGGACTAGCTCAAGCTCTCGCCGAGTGAACACGGCAGCTGGTACCAAACACATTCTCCGAGAGCCCAGTTTGATAAGAGGGAATACAGTACCGAGGTGGTTTTCTTGTCAGGTTCTGGCTCTTGGAACCCCAGAGCTGGAGTCAGCTAATAGGACTGCTAGCAGCCCGGCTAATGTTAACCGAGCTAACTAGCTACAGATACAGTTAGCTTTCCTTTTTGCTAAACCGTTAAATTCCGCTATCTGTCCATCCTGAAGCTCTGTTAATCACCTCGGTACTGTATTCGCTGTTGGTCTTTGAGGCTGTGTTTGGTCCTGTTCAGGCTGTATCCCCTGGGAGGCAGCTGAACACTGTTTCACTGCCTGCTTGCCGGCTTCAGCGCCCATTTTGGTGCCGCTATCTGTTACCCGCCATCACTCCCCGCTTGGTCCCCGCCCCTGGCCATGGACTTTACAAGCCCCCTGGCCTGAAAACTACCATGGCTTGAGTAAGATTAGAAGTATAACGTTAAACACTAACACTCCCCCAGTGCTCCGAGTTCCCAGTCCAGGCATAGTCAGCTAATATGACCGCTAACTGAGCTAACTAACAGCAGCTAGTAGCAGTTATCTGTTACTTTAGCAACAAGTACAGCTATCTGTTCATCAGCAAACTCCGTAAATCACAGATAGTTGAGGCAGGGCAGCCGAAAGACATCAGAGGGAGAACCAGAAAATATTGTTCTCCATTCTCCTTTTCATTGGACGCTCAATTAATACACACCCCCGAGCGCAGGACGAGTCATCAAATTGTTTTTCCAGGAAATGACAAACTCTAAAATTACCTTCAAGAATACCTACAAAACAAAGTTTTTTTTTACCATTGTTGGGCTAGATGCTGGTGTATTGGTGACATACAGTGCAAGGCATATGCAATTAAAACCAACATCTATTTTGATTTCATGGGGAATACATTATAAATCTTTTAGTAACTAATGTTCACCTGGTGTAACTGTAGTATTCTTCTAGTGCAATGTGACTTTTCTCAACCCAAAGCTTCCCACTGTCACTTGATTACTATCCATCCATTCATCTTTCTTCTCCAGGGTATCCTGCGGACACCAGACACCATCCGTCGGTTCCAAAGTGTTCCAGCCCAACCAGGCCAGACATCTCCCTTGCTCCAATACTTTGGCATCTTGCTGGACCAAGGTCAACTTAATAAGTTTGAGTCTCTGGAGCTGTGCAGGCCTGTCCTCCAGCAGGGCCGCAAGCAGCTACTAGAGAAATGGTTGAAAGAGGACAAGGTGTGCGTCCAGTAGTTGGTTTATAGCAGAAATCTTTATTATCTTCAGAGGAAATATTTTCACCAATCATGTCAAAAACTCTATTCAGAAAATCATCTGCTCTTTGGAAGATAGTTACAATAAAGATATAGAGTGTTGGACATAGCTAGTTAGTTGACTCCTTCACTTCTACAAATAAAACTATACTGCCGGTTTCAGTTATGTGTCCATGAGCATATAGTCATATATTTTTGGAAGAACTGACTAGTAAATCAATTTGAAAGCCAGTATGTTGCTTGCATCCAATATGATTCATTTCAGTCTCAGTAAATTCCTGTTCTTTCAAACACATCATCAGTGCTGAGGCTTGAGGTCATTATGTCATGATGTTTGCTTGATTTACTTCTTCTGGTTCGTTAATTGCTTTTTCCTTTTACTTGTATTTCTTCTGAACTTTAGATTGTGTGTGTGTTTTTACAGCTGGAGTGTTCTGAGGAGCTTGGAGACTTGGTGAAGTCTGTTGATCCTACTCTTGCCCTCAGTGTCTACCTTAGAGCCAACGTCCCCAATAAGGTCATTCAGTGCTTTGCAGAGACTGGACAGTTCCAGAAGATTGTCCTCTATGCCAAGAAGGTTTGTAACAATTCCTGACTTTGTTATTCCAAGTGTATCTCATGTACTAAAAGACCATTGTGGTACAGAGAAAGGAGAGAATCAGAATCAGAGGGAGCTTTATTGCAAAGTAGTTTTTTTTCGTTATATGAGGAATTTGCTTTGGTGAAAAGGTGCTACACAAACATACAGCTGACATAAATAAATGTAGAAATATATGAATATGGAATGAATAAATGCAAGTTATATAACAATAATAAAATAATAGAGAAAAATATTTCAACTTTTTGCAGAGAGAGAATGTAATCCTCCAAAAGACAATATCTGTTGTCTTGTGTTTGTGTTTTATATGGTTCCATCATAGCTATGGCACAACTCAGATGTAGGGCTATTATGCTTAAAGATTTGTTGACCCTGTAGGTGGGCTACACCCCGGACTGGATCTTCTTGCTAAGGAATGTAATGCGGATCAGTCCAGAGCAGGGCCTTCAGTTCTCCCAGATGCTGGTTCAGGATGAAGAGCCACTGGCTGACATTACTCAGGTAAAAAACCCACATCTTTACCATGTGTTTATACCATGTTGTCAAAAATAACAAAAAGGTTTATTGCAGGTTACATTAGTAGCTTTTAACAGGTCTACTTTTTCACTATTTGTTTCACTTGCACTACTTAGGTCAGCGGTGGCTTAATTATAATTATGCAATGGCTACTGCTCTTCACCCAGTAACCAAAAAATAATTTGTATAATTTGTCATTTTTTGAGAGTAGTTTGACATCTATGATGATATCTTTCTTTTGTGTCTCCAGATTGTTGATGTGTTCATGGAGTACAACCTGATCCAGCAGTGCACGTCCTTCCTACTAGATGCCCTGAAGAACAACAGACCCATGGAAGGACCATTGCAGACACGCCTGCTGGAAATGAATTTGGTCCACGCACCACAGGTACAGTGGGGAGAACAAGTATTTGATACTCTGCTGATTCTGCAGGTTTTCCTACTTAAAAAGCATGTAGAGGTCTGTAATTTTTTATCATAGGTACACTTCAACTGTTAGAGACAGAATCTAAAACAAAAATCCAGAAAATCACATTGTATAATTTTTAAATAATTAATTTACATTTATTGCATGACATAAGTATTTGATCGCCTACCAACCAGTAAGAATTCCGGCTCTCACAGACCTGTTAGTTCTTCTTTAAGAAGCCCTTCTGTTCTCCACTCACTATGTGGCATTTCACTATGTTTCCTTTTGCTAATAATCTAATTTCCCATTGCCCCTGTTGCAAACTTTCGTTTTACGTTAACAAAGCTTCAAACTATAGTGAAATGTCTTTGTCCCTGTCACACATCTTGCAGGTTGCAGATGCCATCCTAGGGAATCAGATGTTCACCCACTATGATCGTGCTCATGTAGCACAGCTGTGTGAGAAGGCTGGCCTCCTGCAGAGGGCACTGGAGCATTATACTGACCTGTATGACATCAAGCGCGCTGTGGTGCACACACATCTTCTCAACCCAGAGGTACAATACAGACCAAGGAACACAAGAAAATACCAACCCTAACAAAAACTGATACAATGTGACTTTGTGTGTGATGTTTTGCTGACTGTGTTCTTTGTCTTGGCAGTGGTTGGTGAATTTCTTTGGCTCCTTGTCAGTGGAGGACTCTCTAGAGTGTCTGAGGGCCATGCTTTCTGCAAACATCCGCCAGAACCTGCAGATCTGTGTCCAGGTCGCCTCCAAGTACCATGAGCAGCTCAGTACTCAGTCTCTCACTGAACTTTTTGAGTCGTTCAAGAGCTTCGAGGGTAAGCTGGGAGTAGACTGTGGCCAAGCAATCTTGTCTTTCCTGTTCATATCGAGAAAACAGCAAGTTAGTTGCAGTTAGTTCACCTGTTGATTTTGTCATTTTTTGTCGTTCAGGTTTGTTCTACTTCTTGGGTTCCATTGTGAACTTCAGCCAGGATCCAGAGGTCCACTTCAAATATATCCAGGCTGCCTGTAAGACAGGCCAGATCAAAGAGGTTGAGAGAATCTGCCGAGAGAGTAACTGCTATGACCCTGAACGTGTGAAGAACTTCCTCAAGGTCAGAAATGGACCTGTGCAGAATAAACATTTAAATATAAAATTATATTGCACATTAATCTAAACATTTCTGCTACTAATATATCCAGATTATTATTCAACAAAGCTGGCGTTTATTAGCCAATATCATTTTTTATATTTTTCTCTACAGGAAGCCAAGCTGACTGACCAGCTGCCTTTGATCATTGTGTGTGACCGCTTTGATTTTGTGCATGATCTGGTCCTGTACCTGTACCGCAACAGCCTGCAGAAATACATTGAGATCTATGTGCAGAAGGTACATTTCTAATTTATAGCCTGATGGAAACAGTTTTTAAAAAAAGATCCAGGACAGTAAATAAAGTAACATTTAACTCAACCTACATTATAGGGTTTTGTTTGTCTGTCTGTGAAAACTGGCTGAAAACTCTATCTTGTATGTTGTTTCCTCTCTCCCCATCCCCATGTGGCGCATATGTGATCATATCATATGATCGTTTATTACAGGTGAACCCAAGCCGTCTGCCAGTAGTCATTGGAGGATTACTGGATGTGGATTGTGCCGAGGATGTGATTAAGAACCTGATAATGGTGGTTAGAGGGCAGTTCTCCACAGATGAACTGGTGGCTGAAGTGGAGAAAAGAAATCGGTAAGAAGAGAGGAACTCTTTGAACTGCATAGCAATAGTGGAATCACCCCTTCACAACCTAGTCTTATAGAGTCTGGAGAAAGCAGTTGGTTTTCTCTTCAAACCTTGTGGGTGTGCTGTGAAATCCTTACTGTGTGTCTTTTCTCAAGACTGAAGCTGCTGCTGCCTTGGTTGGAGGCTCGTATTCATGAAGGTTGCGAGGAGCCTGCTACCCACAACGCCCTGGCCAAGATCTACATTGACAGCAATAACAACCCTGAGCGCTTCCTAAGGGAGAACCCCTACTACGACAGCCGCGTGGTGGGCAAGTATTGTGAGAAAAGAGACCCCCACCTGGCCTGTGTGGCCTATGAAAGAGGACAGTGTGACCAGGAACTGATTCATGTGAGTTTAAACATACCATCACTGAAGGCAAAAAATCATGACTGAATGGTCATAACTGAGTTATGATCATTATATTACAAATAACTAAGTACTAAATAAGTAATATTTTCTGTAACATTATACAATAGGTTATTTTGCCGAGTGGCATTATTGTTTAAAGAGGCAAATGGAGTACTGTATTCGCTGTGTGAGGCTGTGTTTGGCCCTGTTCAGGCTCTGCGGTAGCCACTCTTTATCACAAATGCAATAAATTAAATGCTGTTACTTTTTTCCTGTTTTAGTTGTTGTAATGTGCATATACTTTTATGACATTTCTGAACTGCTGTTGCCACCAATGTTGATTGTTTTGGTATATTATGTCTTAGGTGTGCAATGAGAACTCACTGTTCAAGAGTCTGTCCCGCTACCTTGTACGTCGCAAGAACCCCGAGCTGTGGGCGAGCGTGCTGCTGGAGACCAACAATTACAGAAGACCACTCATTGACCAGGTTTGACCCCTTGGTGCCTGATACTAAATTATGCCACATGAACTTATTTGGCGTTACAGATTTGGCTTTCATATCATTCCTGTAAAACAAAGTTAGCATTCATATTGGATCCATTTAAAATCTTTTTTTTATCTACCTGTTTTGTTTAATATATATTTACTGGTGGTATTATGCTTTTTGGCTTTTTCCCTCTCCTTTATTGAATTATATATCTTTTTTGTGCATGTAACAGGTTTGCAAAGTGAAAAAGCCCAAAGTCCAGCCCAAAGGGAGTTCCCATTTCCCTCAGAAAACACTGCTCTGAACTGCCTGAAAACAGCTCGTTTGTAGTCCACCCCTTCACTTCCTTTACTTGTGACGTCACAATGAAAACGCGTCATAAAGCATGCCAAGCGGCTAGTAGGGGTCAGGCACGCCCTCAAACCAAGCTAGTCTGAGTGGAGGCCCTTTGGCTCGACTCGCCTTTGTTTGGTTTTCCATTGTAGAAATGTTGTACCTGCTTCCAGGTACTTTTTTTCGTATCACCTCACCTCCATCGAGGTTCCAAGCGAGCTGAGGGATACTAAATCGTAACGTGAAAACATGACAGACTGCTGATTAGTCAGAGAGAATATTCACTATTCACTACATCATCATTGCGTGCACCAGACAGAGGCCAGCACCAGAAAGTTTTATATTTTACAGTTTACGTACGAAATTTCATCACTAAATCCACTTCTGAGAAGTTTTGAGTTGAGAAATCAGCTGTGTAGATATTGACAGTTTTACGAGAAGTGATGGCGGAACAAAAATGTGCTTGAATATTTTCGGAGTTGAGGAGCTCCGCAAGTGGCTGCAGGGGAAGCCTGTGCCAAGCCATGGGAGAAGCATGTGAGGCCGGCCAGCCGCCTGCTCACAGAGCCCTCTACTCCCGCCATCACACAGACCACTGCAGCAACAACGGCAGAGTAAAACACAACTGGAAGGTTTTCATACCGCTTATCTGTCTTTACATTCTGAGTAATGTTGAAATGTTTTAACTTAAAGAGAAAGCTGTGTGGGTCACTGGTGTGTGTGTCGCATTGAACATTACGTCGCGGCAGTTGTGTGTGGCGTCGCTATGACGACAAGTTACTACTATCTCTGGGTACTATCTGCAATGGAAAACGGGCCGAGTAGAGTCGAGTCTATCGATTTGCACTATGGTAGCATTTTTCGGCAAGGCAGCATAGATCATCAAAACACCGGCAACAGTTCAATGTTTTGTCCTGATGGTAAGATGTGGAACAATGATGTTGTGGACTTGTGAGTAACTTATACCATCTGTTACGGTCGCAGTCTGAAGCGGCTTTGATTTGGATCACACTAACTTGTTTCTTACGACCCGCCCTTCTCTGCTTCTGATGCTTCCTTACCTGGGAACTGCGCATGTGCAACTCCCAACAAAGATTTTGTACAAGAAAGATGCATCACTCTGTAGCTCAAGAGCAGAGCGTACAACACATAGGGTGAAAAGAGGAGCTGCAGCAATGTGCAGTATGAGGAAAAATATGGTGTTTTTGGAAAATTAAACCATGTAAACCTGTTCTGGTACAACCCCTGATTAAGATTTTGAACCTGAAAAAGAGCATAATACCACCTCTTTAAACATCAGCTGTAGTGCATCAATTCTGTTTGTCCTCCCTGCTGCAGGTTGTCCAGACAGCCTTGTCTGAGACGCAAGATCCAGAGGAGGTATCTGTAACAGTCAAGGCCTTCATGACCGCCGACCTTCCCAATGAGCTCATCGAGCTTTTGGAGAAGATTGTACTGGATAACTCTGTCTTTAGTGAGCACAGGTGAGAGAGGCTTCATGTATATTCCAAATGTTTTTGGCTAGTATAGGCATTTTTGTGATTTTGATTCCAAAGATGCATTAACATTAATGTTTGTCAGGCATAACAATAAACGGTACATTTCCTGAGCATATTTGTGAAAGTTTGGACATAAGTCAGTCAGCTGTTCAGAGTTATTGCTCCCAGGACAAGGGGCCCAGTGTGCTGGTAGTCTTCTCCATCCCTGTCTTGATAGGTAACAGAAAAAGCATGGTGAATGTGTTAAGAAACAGGAAGCACTCAACATATCCTGCAAATTTAGTATTAATTCCTCGTCAGCCACAGCCTGTCGAAAAAAGTGGGCCAGATAATGTTTTTAACACACTAAAATTAGCTTTGTTAAACGTTAGGTCTTTGGCAGGAAAAACATTTTTAATCACTGATTTTATAATCACTCACAATCTTAATTTCATGTTTTTAACTGAAACTTGGTTGGACCAAGATAACAGTACAGCTGTCTATAACGAGTCTACCCCTCTCAACGTCAGTTTCATGAGAAAGGTGGAGTTGCTATTTTGTAAAATGACTCCCTCCAATGCAAAAAGATGTCTTATGGGAATTTTGTTTCTTTTGAATATGTGTCTCTTCAGCTGAATTCCTCTTCTCGAGCTATTTTTCTAAATATCCACAGGCCCCCTAAATACTGTGCAAACTTTTTTGATTGCTTTGGTGAACTGCTGTCTATAATCTGTATTGACTTTGACTGTGTGGTTATTGTTGGTGATTTTAACATCCA
>NC_060166.1:15204220-15216181 GCF_021292245.1 Micropterus dolomieu
TTCATTACGACATCTATAAAGAGAGACTTCGCATTTATAATTTAGAACTGAGAAATGCAAGGCTGTCCTTCTCTGACATCATCACCAAAAACACTAATAATGCACGTGCCCTGTTTGCTACCGTCGACAGGCTAACCGACCCTCCTGTGTCTGTAGCCTCTGACCTTCTATCCACCAGGGCCTGCGATGAATTTGCCTCCTCCTTCACAGACAAAATTCAAACAATTAGACAAGCAATCAGTGCCTCCATATCGGGTACAGGATATGTCTTGTCCCTGTGCCCACTTAAAAACAATCCATATAGCATGAGACAGTTTGATTCTATTAACCATAAAACTCTTGAGGACATAATACAACATCTGAAATCCTCTTCATGTTGCCTTGATATTCTGCCAACAGGTTTTTTCAAAAAATGTGTCTAAATGCATGGCCTCAGATCTACTACAAATTGTCAACATGTCTCTCCTCTCAGGTTTTTTCACACAGGCCCTGAAAACTGCAGTCATTAAGCCACTCTTAAAAAAGAGCAATCTAGACAGTTCACTAATGAGCAATTATAGGCCCATATCAAATCTCCCATTTTTAAGTAAAATCACTGAATAGCTGTTTTTCAACAGCTTAGTGCTTTCTTGGCACTAAATAACTGTTTTGATGTCTTCCAGTCAGGTTTTCGACCACACCACAACACTGAGGCAGCTCTTGTTAAGGTCTTCAATGACATCCATTTAAACACTGACAGTGGCAGAATGTAATTTTTAGTATTATTGGATCTTGCTGCATTCGACACGGTCGACCACAACATATTATTAGACAGACTTGAAAACTGGGTTGGACTTTCTGGCACAGTACTAAACTGGTTTGATGTAGTCATAGACCTGGATCTGAGGAGCCACATTAAGACAATTACAAAGTCAGCCTACTATCACCTGAAGAATATATCACGGATTAAAGGACTTATGTCTCATGCATTTATCTTCAGTCGACTTGACTACTGTAATAGTGTCCTTACAGGGCTCCCTAAGAAATCCAACAGACAGCTGCAGCTGATTCAGAACGCTGCTGCTCGAGTCCTCACTAAGACCAAAAAGGTGGATCACATCACTCCAGTTCTGAGATCTTTACAATTGGCTTCCTGTATGTCAAAGAATTGATTTCAAAATCCTGCTGTTAGTTTATAAAGCACTAAATGGTTTAGGGCTAAAATACATTTCTGATCTTCTGCTTCGTTACGAACCATCCAGACCTGTCAGGTCGTCTGGGGCAGGTCTGCTTTCTGTCCCCAGAGTCAAATCTAAACAAGGAGAAGCAGCGTTCAGTTATTATGCTCCATATATCTGGAACAAACTCCCAGATAACTGCAGGTGTGCTGAAACTGTCAGTTCTTTTAAATTAAGACTGAAGACTTTTCTTTTTACCATTGCTTTTAATTAAATATTTAAGATTTTTCTTTTTACCACTGCCTTTAACTAGTAGATTTTAGCTTTTCACCATTGCTTTTATTAAAATTTTACACGGTGAAAAATGAGTAGGTAATTGAGTGAAAAGATAATGAGAGTGAGATTGAACAGAGTGAAGGAAGTGGTCTTAAATCTTGCGCCTGAGTGACTTGCAGGAACCTCTGTCCACCTGTAAACGCACAAGTGGGTCCAGAGTATAACTGGATCAAAGTGGCCTGCGGACAGACATGTCTAGTTTTCTCTGTAGTGTCGGAGGATTTTTGGAGTTTCAGTGGACCCAAAGATTGCTATGGACCTGAGTACAGACTAGCTAGAGAGAGTAGATTAAGTGTACTTTGTTTATTCTCTTTTCAAAATAATTGTAACTCAATTATTTGCTCAACCCCTCAGTCTGTTTTTAATTTCCATTTAACTCTTTTAACCCTGATTGTACACTGCACTGTACCTTTTATTATTTTTTAATGTGTATTTTTTCAGTTTCCCTATGTTGCTTTTAAACTTTTTTTATATTTCCCTGCTGCTTTTATGTTTTATGTAAAGCACTTTGAATTACCTTGTTGTTGAAATGTGCTATACAAATAAACTTGCCTGGTCTTAATGAACTTTTTTCTTTTTTTTATAGTAACTTCTGGAATTGTGATCATATTCAAAAACACTCAGTTTGAAATGTATTTATATATCTTTTCGAGCCACCTAGAAAATAAGACCTTCACTGAGACGTCCTTTGTTCTTTTTTACAGAAACCTCCAGAATCTGCTCATCCTGACTGCCATTAAAGCAGATAGGACACGCGTTATGGAGTACATCAACCGTCTTGACAACTACGATGCCCCAGACATTGCGAACATCGCCATCAGCAATGAGCTGTTTGAGGAGGCCTTTGCTATTTTTAGAAAATTTGATGTCAATACCTCTGCTGTGCAGGTCAGTGGATTACTGCTTGACTTTAAAATGTTTAAAAAGTAAAAACAGTTTAAAAAATAAAAATGAATTAACTTAACCTTGGTTATAATGGCCACCAGAATTGTGTTATTGAACGCGATGTAACAAGAATGCTGAATGTTGTCTCATTTTGTCCAGGTTCTAATTGAGCACATCGGTAACCTGGACAGAGCTTATGAGTTTGCTGAGCGCTGCAATGAGCCACCAGTGTGGAGTCAGCTGGCAAAGGCTCAGCTTCAGAAGGGCCTGGTCAAGGAAGCCATTGACTCTTACATCAAGGCTGATGACCCATCTGCTTACATGGAGGTGGGACAAGCTGCAGCCCAAAGTGGTAAGATGAACTTAATTATCTCATTTGGTGCCTAGATCTGAAGAGTATAGGATAAATACTATTCAGTGCTTTTGCATTTATTGTTTTATTTTGTAGAGCACACTTTAATGGTGTTTTGATAAATATTCAGTTGATTGATATGCTTATGAAACTGATCAGTGAGTTGATTGTTGTGTGCAGGAAACTGGGAGGACCTGGTGAAGTTTCTGCAGATGGCCCGTAAGAAGGCCCGCGAGTCGTATGTTGAAACAGAGTTGATCTTTGCCCTGGCCAAGACCAACCGTCTGGCTGAGCTGGAAGAGTTCATCAACGGACCCAATAATGCTCACA
Source organism: Micropterus dolomieu (assembly GCF_021292245.1). Taxonomy (NCBI): domain Eukaryota; kingdom Metazoa; phylum Chordata; class Actinopteri; order Centrarchiformes; family Centrarchidae; genus Micropterus; species Micropterus dolomieu. Next base: position 15,207,281 of record NC_060166.1, read on the forward strand.
TTCAGCAAGTAGGTCCTGGGAAGCATACAGACATAAAGCACACAAACTCTTAGAGTTGTTACCACTTAATTCTCTTTCACAGGTATACATTTTGTACTTCGCTGATCTAGCTTTTCTTTTTTGTCCATTTTCCTTCAGGTGGGTGACCGTTGCTATGATGACAAGATGTATGATGCAGCCAAACTGCTTTACAACAACGTGTCCAACTTTGGCCGCCTGGCCTCAACTCTGGTGCACCTGGGAGAGTACCAGGCAGCTGTAGATGGAGCTCGCAAGGCTAACAGCACCCGCACCTGGAAGGAGGTGAGGAATGAGTTTCATTTGTAACTTTTTATTAAGAAATAAAAATCCTTTTGAAGAGTAAAGAATCAGATGTAGCACTACTGGGTTCAAACTAAACTCTTTTCTGCTTCTGTTCTTCTCTTTCTGCCACAGAGCTTTCCTACAGTGTCAGTTTAGAAATATACTCTATGCAGTATACTGTCCACTTGCCTATATTAAACACATTGTTTGATTTGATTCTCTTCTCTTCTAGGTGTGTTTTGCGTGTGTAGATGGGAAAGAGTTCCGTCTTGCCCAAATGTGTGGCCTGCATATTGTCGTCCATGCCGATGAACTGGAGGAACTCATAAACTACTACCAGGTAACAGGGCTAACTGGAGCCAGTGTAAAACTCACCTGTTAAACCTACAATGAATGCTGAGTAACTACTGAACACATACTATCATGAACCAGACGTATAGTGTGCAGGACAGTAGGGGTTTTCGTTGCCCTTGTTTTGCACTTAAATACCAAATGTCAAAGTTTACAAATGGCATTTTGTTATTTTGCAACTTTATGTCAGTAAATCTAAAGTATCTGCAAAAATAAGTTTTGTTGGCGTTGATATAACAGAACCAGCCATTTCTTGGCTCAGTTGAGATACCCAACATCTCAAAGTCTCCAGTGAAATAATCTCTCTCCCTTGAAATTAAGGTAAATTAGGAAGTAAGGAAATTCTTTACACTTCTGTAGTGTGTATTTTGGTTGTATTGCTGGTTTAAATGGTTATGGTTAATATCATTAAGTCTGTCTGCACCCTCCAGGACCGTGGTTACTTTGAGGAGCTGATCACCATGCTGGAGGCCGCCCTCGGGCTGGAGCGTGCTCACATGGGTATGTTCACTGAGCTGGCCATCCTCTACTCCAAATTCAAACCCCAGAAGATGAGGGAGCACCTGGAGCTCTTCTGGTCCCGTGTCAACATCCCAAAGGTAGGCGAGGGGAACAACTGCAACATCTTCAAACAAAGAATGATTTATTACCAGCTTTACAACATGCACATGTAACATCCCTCTTTTGCTTGAGTACCTTTTCGCAGAAGCATGGCTTGTTTGAGAACAGTTGTGTAAGGCAATCTTTAAGATGATTTGAACCCATCCTACTAGCCTCTCTGCATAGGCTGTAAAGAAAAAAATAAAAAGTTCCTGATCTTTTTACCAATTTAAATATGAGTTTATGAACTTAGCTGTGTGTGTGTGTGTGTGTGTGTGTGTGTGTGTCTGTCAGGTTCTCAGGGCTGCAGAGCAGGCCCACCTCTGGGGAGAGCTGGTGTTCCTCTACGACAAGTACGAGGAATATGACAATGCCATCATCACCATGATGAACCACCCAGCTGATGCCTGGAAGGAGGGACAGTTCAAAGACATTGTCACCAAGGTAAAAACAAACAAACAAAAAAGTATATTTATTCCATACTTAGTTAGTGATGCTAGTTGCCATTCTGGTAATAAATTCTAGTATTAACAATCCCAACGCATAGCACTAACCTATTGTTGTTTGTATTATTTGTAGATGTTCAATTGAGTATGTGTGTTTTTCACTGTAGGTGGCCAATGTGGAGCTGTACTACAAGGCCATCCACTTTTATCTTGATTTCAAACCATTGTTACTGAACGACCTGCTCATTGTTCTTTCTCCGAGACTGGACCACACACGTGCTGTCAACTTCTTCAGCAAGGTCCTGGGCCAGTATTGCTTTCTGTAAACAATTCTTAAAGGGTTAAAGGTTGTAACTACTTATAAAATATCTATAGTCTGTTGTTGATAGAGAATGATATGTGATGGTGACCTACAAAAAATGCAGTTAAATAAGAGATTATATGATGGACTGATCTTTTTTTTCTGATTCATTGTTTAGGTGAAACAGCTGCCTCTGGTTAAACCTTACCTAAGGTCTGTACAGAATCACAACAACAAGTCAGTAAATGAGGCGCTGAACAATCTCTTCATCATTGAGGAAGACTATGCGGTATGATAATTAAAAATATTTTACACTGTACATCTTAACAGTTTTCTTATTTTTCACCTGCAGGATAAATGTTTTCAGAGTTGCATTTAAGTTGCGGAATCTTATGACTCCCTTTCTTTTATCTAGGCACTGCGTACTTCCATTGATGCCTATGACAACTTTGACAACATCTCACTGGCCCTGGGCCTGGAGAAGCATGAGTTGATTGAGTTTAGGAGGATCGCTGCCTACCTTTTCAAGGGCAACAACCGCTGGAAACAGAGTGTTGAGCTCTGCAAGAAGGACAAGCTCTACAAGGTGCATGCCCGCTAAAACAAACAGTAATTTTGAGGATATACTCCAGTTCTTCCATATAATATAACTCAGAGCCCCCCGAAACCAGTTGATTGCGTTATAATGTAAAATGGAAGATGTGGTCACTTTCCCCATGTCAAGGTATTGAACTCTAGTTGCTCTTCCGTCTCTGCAGGATGCTATGCAGTACGCATCAGAGTCCAAAGACATCGAGCTGGCAGAGGAGCTCCTGGCGTGGTTCCTGCAGGAAGACAAAAAGGAGTGTTTTGCAGCATGCCTATTCACCTGCTACGACCTGCTGCGGCCCGACGTGGTGCTGGAGACCGCCTGGCGACACAACATAATGGACTTCTCCATGCCCTACTTCATCCAGGTCATGAGGGAGTATCTCTCTAAGGTGGGTTGGCCAGAGGGTAACCAGTGAGTGCGGTGTATCGGGACAAAGAAGATGGCTTTGTGAGAAGGTTTCTTCAGCGAGAAAGACATGAGTAATGTTAGAAATACCCTGTGCAATTCTAAGGTAACTACAGTGAAATAAACTAATTAGAAGGTAGATGGGCAGGATTACGTACATGTTGACTATGGGTTTTTTTTCTCCTGCAGTTAGGTGTCAGTGCTTGTGAAATAGTATTGGCAAACCTGTATCTGTCCATCCATGTCCTGGGTTTACCATATCAGACCTTTGCAGATGGGCGAACTACAGAAAGAAATATTCAATTGAATCTTTAAATACATTTTCCCTGATTGGTTTTCCACCCATCTGATACCTAAAATGTGTTTGCAAACACTCTTCAGCTGTAGGCAGTGACACACAGTTCCTCCCAGACAGTATCAAAGATAAAGCCCCCCTAATACTGCCTATTCTTTCCTCCATTCATGCTCATCTTCCCATGCTTCTGTCAGTCATGTGTCATCACTGGTGTTTTCCTTTTCATTTGGATTTCCATCCGTTCAAGCTACTTTTCCATACAAATGCGTTCCAGAGGAGATTCATAACTGCTGTGTTGCTCGTCATGCCATTTATCTCCGTTACATGGCAAAAGAAACACCCACCGGCCTATTGCTTTTATAACAGACAGCAAACCTGAGTGAAGCATTTGTAGCATTTACTTAGGGGACTTTACTACATCATCAACATAATTCAGATTTTCATATAAGCTGTTAGTTATACAAAGTCTTTAGTTTGTTTTCTTGTGACTGACTAATTCTTAGTGCTTGCGGCAAACCCCACCACTTGGTTACTTTAAACAGGTTAAAACAAGGGATCATACGTATAATGACAATAAATCTTTTTCTTAAGTCTTTGCATTATACATTAAACACTGAATATTATTTGGTAGATCTTGTTTACGTGTTTAAACTTACTGTTGGCCCTATTAGTCAACATCTGTATTTTAATTTTTCCACTGTTTTAAGCAACAAAGGGAAATTCACAGTACCAGAGTAATCTCAAGTCTGCATTTGTATCAAAAGTGGCGTTATTACCCGCATCTCTCGAAGGATTGTTTTTGTTTTCTTTAAGTGACAAGTCCACTATTTGCTCTTTTCTCTCTGTCAATTTCTATTTTGGGAGACTTCCATTTGTTTTTTTTCCTCTTTAAGTTGCCTCTCTGAATTTCCTTTCCAGGTTGATGCGATAAAGGAAAAGGTGAAAGTCGAATCCATTTTCTAATCATTCTTTTTGACCCCTCTCCCCTGTCCTGTAGTTTGGAGGAGTAAAAGTAGCAGAAACTGCATGACCCCTCTCCCCCCATGTCACTCTGCTGCTTCTGATTGTAATCTCCACTAGACTACCTACCAACCCCAGAAACTCCAGAGCGGGGCTCTTCACTCCCATTCCTCAGGGTTCTGCTAGGCTTGCTGGTGTTAGTGATGGCTCTGGATGAAACACAGTTTAAGGACTAGTTATTGAATTAGATGGGTACAAACCTTATAGTAAGAGGTGTGAAAGTCCATTTTTCCAATATGTGAAGACGTGACATTTCTGTTCCTCCTTGGCATTACGTTTAATTCATAATTATTAATTGCTGATGGGATTCACCACCTGATAAATCATGTTTAACAGAGATCATTTGTTTTTGTGGTGGCATGTTGCAGTCAGGTGCCCAGATTTGCTCAGACGTGTCAACACTGTAACCAATTATTGCCTCAGGATCTGTATTATGCTTTGTGTAAATACTACTTTTAATTTGCAGGATTACAGTTCAGACTGTCAAGCATAAACTTAGACTTTGCTAACGGTAATTAAACAGCAGGAAATTTTGCTGCCAATGACACTACATGCAGACCAGAAAATGGAAACGATGAGCAGAAAGATGCTCTAAAGCTCCAGAGAGCTGAGGGGAGCTGCAGATGATAATTCTCTGTGGGTTTGTCACAACAAGCGACCCCTTTCACATATTTCTATGAGCCCTGTCTTCCTCCTCAAACATTCTTGAGCCATCCACTTAAACCAGTATGCCCATCAGCTCTTCTTAGGTGTGGGCGAAGAGCGCCACTCTGGATATCTACCTCACCTGCTGTGGTCAGGTCCTTTTCTCACAGACTTGTAGATACATTCTAATGTTAAAACTGTCCTGTAACACCTCTCAGCTGCAGTCTGCTGCTAGCAATCATCCTGACATGGTACAGGATCATTTCAGGAAAGCGTATGTTTTCACCCTGTAGACATTGTGGGAGGGAGTTTCAAAGTGTGTAACATCAATCATTTTTAATTATATCTTTACATTGAGAGGGGTTAGGGCATATTTATACCTGTTTTGGTCAGTGGTGCAGTAGCGTAGACTGCAGCTAAGTGTAAGACCTAATTTCAGTAATAGAAGATCCAGTGAGGCATTATTTTAATGAAGTGACCATTCTTTCAGAGACCTATTTTCCTCCATGTCTGTCTGTACTACTGAATCTATCTCAATGCTATAGAAGAACACAGACGATAAAAAGCATAAACATGAGGTACAGGCATTTCTCTACAGTAGATGTCTTTCTGAGTATTCTTTGCTACTGTAAAGTGTGGTCTCTTCAAGCGACAAACAACTTGAGTGGATGAGAGCAAATCTATAGTTTGTGTGTGTGTTTTTTTGGGGAAAAATACTTGTAGAGCATCGAGCATGCATTTCCACCTCCCTTGGTAGCAACAGCAGCACTCAGGCCAGGCTAGGAGACATCGTTGTTGGCTGTGCCTGCTTCTGGAAACCTTGAACTGGCTGTACAAAACCATCCCCTTCACCTTTCACACTCCCTCCACTACGCTCTCTGCTTCTCGGTCTTTCTTTCTCATGCACTCCTCAAGAAGAAAAAAAAACTAAACTGCCGCTTCAGCATGTCTCTCAACCCTTCTCTTCTGAAACGAAACAACAGCTTGTCTTTTCTTGAAACAGCCTGCTTAACCAGATTGACTGACTGTAGTAAACCAGACAGTATGTAGAGAACTTAACCCAGAACCGCCATAAGAGGAAAGCTATCCAGTTACACCATTTAGCACTGTCCTTCACCGATTTCAACAGTATTTAGGCTGCACACTTTCATAGCTGAGGGTAACATCCAAAGCTTTTTCTGGCTGCTTAATTCTTTGAATTGTTTTTATCGCTATCTTTTGTCTTTTCCCCGTCATTGTCTGCCTCTGAGCTGCTTAGCAAATACTGAAGCACCAAAGAAAAAAGGGGTAGTTAATTCTCAAGGCTACTACACACTTCTTGTAGCTGTTCGCACTCAGGCAGTGACTTAATGGGGCCGTGTGTGAGGGCCAGGGACACACCTAAAAAAAATGTTAACCTCAAAATGTTAAACCTTGGAAACACCGTGACATAATTCTGCATATTATTGGTGTTCTTTTTTCAAATACTGGCAATCGGAAATGATTGAATAGGCAAATGTAACAACAATAAATGTTTGAAAATATTCTTACCTGCAAGTTTTTGATAGTTTCTACTAAAGGTAAAAAAATAATAGCCAATTAATTGATTACTTGATCATCAATATAAATAAATCACAAACTAATTTGATTGATTTTTCAACTAGAAATTTGTCTTATGTGATAATAAATTGAATATCTTTCGGTTTTGGACTGTTGGTCAGACAAAACAAGCCTTTTGATGAAATGAAATTGTGATGGCCATTTTTCATTCTTCTGTCATTGTATAGCCCATACGATTAATACATTTATTAATATAATATAATATTATTAATTTATAATCAAATAATATGCAAATTAGTCAGTGTAAATAATTGTTAGATACAGCCCTATTTTCAAAAGTGCACTATACTGTAGAGACTTTGTAAATTTAGAAAAATCAGTGCATTTTCAAATAAATACTCAGATATCAGTTCATGGTTATTCCTGTAACCCCAACATAGACTACAAAAAGTTATAAAGTATCTTTGTGAATGAGCATTTCTTTGAGTACTACAGCTGTCTCATGAATGTCTAAGGATTAAAGGTGAAGTAAGTGTGCATGAATGTTTATGGATGGCACACACAGGTGTACAGACAAGGCAGCGTACACACAGGCACATGACGGATCTTTCAGCCTCAAGTTTTACTTAATAGCTGTATTTTATTACTTTGTGTTAATACCGAGGCATCGAGCTCAGTCTTCCAGAATCCAGTCTTTACCTCTATTTGGTTCATAGTTGCAGCTTAAAAATGTATTCTAATCATTCTTATAAATCCTGATTGCTACTAAAGGCTAATCAGTTCTGTCCACCAACTTTTAACGCAAATATAAACAACTTTTTGATATTATGTTAAGAGATGGGCAAACTAACTAATGGGCGTTAAAAACATAAATGTTGGTCTTAATAAGTCTATTTACTTCCTTCGTGTTTGTAGTTCAACTGAAATTTCCCCTACAGGGGATTAATAAAGTTATATCTCATCTTATTTATACTGGTCAGGGGTTGGTTCTCTACATACTCCAACATGTTGTAGTAGATGATTTGGGTGGCTGGATGGTGGGACCATTATTGCCCAGTAGCTGTTTGTCTTTGTCTCCCGTCCTAATCCCTAATACTTTCCACAAAGAAGTGGACATCTTTGTGTAGCTAAGCTTGATAGAATAGTAAGCAGCTCTCTAGATGTAGGTACTCCTTTTGCCTTCTAGAGGGCCTCCAACATACTAGCAAGGCCTGCCTCCTGCAGCCTGTTTTTATTTAAATCTGGACTGTATTCATCTTTGCCTGTCAGGAATGGTCCCATCCGTCAGCCAGTGAAAAAACCCAGAGGTCAGTCTTTACAAACTCAGCGTCTCAGCCCTTGCTCTTCAAGAGCCCCATCGGCTACAGTGTAACTGATGTCTGATACCGTCGCTGCTGTTGTGTTTTCCACAGGTGGACAAACTCGAAGCCTCTGAATCTCTGAGGAAACAGGAGGAGCAGGCTACGGAGTCTCAACCCATTGTTTACGGTACGGCACAAGGATGATAATAGCATTGCTGTCATCCAGTCTTCACCAGTTTTGAGGTCATTTAAAGGAATATAGAGAATATTTTTGACAATATGACCAAAGCCATACTCTTAACTACTCTGATTCTGTTGCAGGCACACCCCAACTCATGCTCACAGCAGGGCCCAACGTGGCTGTGCCTCCTCAGCAGCCATATGGCTACGGCTACACAGCAGCACCAGGCTACGGCCAGCCACCACAGCCCAGCTTCGGTTATGGCATGTGAACACCCAACAACTCAACCCCAACCACCATCACAACTTGACACAACTTCCTTCCATTTGTCTTTCTCTCTTTGTGTTCCTCACCAGCTTCCCATGGTCTTCTACTCACAACAGGGGCCACAAGCAAGCAACAGCCCACTCTCCTTTGAGTACTATTTTTTTATTATGTTGTCTGTTACAAGAGAAAACATTTAACTGCATTGAAGGACTTTTATTTGTATTGTTTGAAAAGAAATTGGACCACATGTATGTTTGTTTGTTTTTCACATTCCATATTTATGACTACTTATTTAGATATTTCTTTGTGTTTGTTAATGTTGTCATGTTTTGTTTTGTTTATTGGTTTTATGGTTTGTGCAGAAGTGGACTTGCTAAAGCTCAGCAATGAACCTTTGAAGTAGGTGGAGGAGCATTGGATTTTGCACTCGTGAAGAAATTAATGTAGAGAAGCTCTTACTTTTGATGTACTGAACATGTGAACAGCTTAAATTGTCTCGTTTGTCTGTATAATGCATTTCATCATTGTATATTCTGAGGGAAAAAAAAGTTACATATAATATTTGAACATATATTGCCATTTCAATGGCTATAGTTAGCAACACTAAGTGATGATAGTATATTCTGCACAAGCGTGTAGCTTTATGGAGTTTAAA
>NC_060166.1:15216281-15231281 GCF_021292245.1 Micropterus dolomieu
TTATGTTAAGAGATGGGCAAACTAACTAATGGGCGTTAAAAACATAAATGTTGGTCTTAGTAAGTCTATTTACTTCCTTCGTGTTTGTAGTTCAACTGAAATTTCCCCTACAGGGGATTAATAAAGTTATATCTCATCTTATTTATACTGGTCAGGGGTTGGTTCTCTACATACTCCAACATGTTGTAGTAGATGATTTGGGTGGCTGGATGGTGGGACCATTATTGCCCAGTAGCTGTTTGTCTTTGTCTCCCGTCCTAATCCCTAATACTTTCCACAAAGAAGTGGACATCTTTGTGTAGCTAAGCTTGATAGAATAGTAAGCAGCTCTCTAGATGTAGGTACTCCTTTTGCCTTCTAGAGGGCCTCCAACATACTAGCAAGGCCTGCCTCCTGCAGCCTGTTTTTATTTAAATCTGGACTGTATTCATCTTTGCCTGTCAGGAATGGTCCCATCCGTCAGCCAGTGAAAAAACCCAGAGGTCAGTCTTTACAAACTCAGCGTCTCAGCCCTTGCTCTTCAAGAGCCCCATCGGCTACAGTGTAACTGATGTCTGATACCGTCGCTGCTGTTGTGTTTTCCACAGGTGGACAAACTCGAAGCCTCTGAATCTCTGAGGAAACAGGAGGAGCAGGCTACGGAGTCTCAACCCATTGTTTACGGTACGGCACAAGGATGATAATAGCATTGCTGTCATCCAGTCTTCACCAGTTTTGAGGTCATTTAAAGGAATATAGAGAATATTTTTGACAATATGACCAAAGCCATACTCTTAACTACTCTGATTCTGTTGCAGGCACACCCCAACTCATGCTCACAGCAGGGCCCAACGTGGCTGTGCCTCCTCAGCAGCCATATGGCTACGGCTACACAGCAGCACCAGGCTACGGCCAGCCACCACAGCCCAGCTTCGGTTATGGCATGTGAACACCCAACAACTCAACCCCAACCACCATCACAACTTGACACAACTTCCTTCCATTTGTCTTTCTCTCTTTGTGTTCCTCACCAGCTTCCCATGGTCTTCTACTCACAACAGGGGCCACAAGCAAGCAACAGCCCACTCTCCTTTGAGTACTATTTTTTTATTATGTTGTCTGTTACAAGAGAAAACATTTAACTGCATTGAAGGACTTTTATTTGTATTGTTTGAAAAGAAATTGGACCACATGTATGTTTGTTTGTTTTTCACATTCCATATTTATGACTACTTATTTAGATATTTCTTTGTGTTTGTTAATGTTGTCATGTTTTGTTTTGTTTATTGGTTTTATGGTTTGTGCAGAAGTGGACTTGCTAAAGCTCAGCAATGAACCTTTGAAGTAGGTGGAGGAGCATTGGATTTTGCACTCGTGAAGAAATTAATGTAGAGAAGCTCTTACTTTTGATGTACTGAACATGTGAACAGCTTAAATTGTCTCGTTTGTCTGTATAATGCATTTCATCATTGTATATTCTGAGGGAAAAAAAAGTTACATATAATATTTGAACATATATTGCCATTTCAATGGCTATAGTTAGCAACACTAAGTGATGATAGTATATTCTGCACAAGCGTGTAGCTTTATGGAGTTTAAAATGCATACAGATGTATGTCACTGTGTGAATAAGGATGTGTGTGTGTGTGTGTGTGTGTGTGTGTGTGCGAGTGAGTGTGACCCAATGGTCTAAATAAGAATTTTAACCCCCCCCCCCTCTCTCAGCCTGTACTGGGCTGTCCAATTCACCCTCCTAGATGTTAGCTCTCCGTCATTGGCTCCATGTATTTAGGTGACCTCTTGTGACGTGTACAGTGCTTGTGTGAGACTGTATCTGTGTATGTGCAAGGACGGGACCACGGCTAACAGACCCCAGGGCCCTTAACCGTACCGTGTGTGTGCATTTACTCCTCGTGCTGAGGTCTGTGTATGCCAGGTGTTTTTTGGTGTTTCCCTTGGTCACCATTACCCCCCCCCCCCCCCCCCCCCCCCCCCCCCCCCACCCGTATAGATGTGAACATGATGAATTGAAAACTTTTAAATGGAGACCCCACCCACTTGTCCTCCACCTACTCTCCTGTCCTGTTTCCTCCTTGGTTAATGCTTGGCGGCAAGAACAAACAAGGAGGCAGAAAAAGACAGGCCGGTGGAATCTTTGGTGTCCTACTTGACAGCTTGATTAGATCCATAAACACTCCTGTAGGTTATGTGTATTGATGGTTATGATGAAGAAATTAGGTCTCAGTACATCCAGTTCTTTGTCAAGAATGGTCTGAAATAAGAGCCTGTATTTACGTTGATGTACTTAACTTCCTTACACGCTTTAAGCTGTGTGTAAAGTGTCATCCTAACTCTAACATAAGTTGAATTCCTTTCTGTTGTCATGCATATTAGTAATGCAGGGGATCTGTCATTAATAAGTGGAAGAATATGACTAAACTGAAAGGGAAATACTAGCCTAAATAAAAACATAAAATTGTACCCAGTGTCCTGTGGAGTTAGTTTTTTTTATTGTTTTGTTTTTGCAATATGCTTGCACACAAAGAGCCAACCTAAATCACAATAAATTAATAAAACGTGTACATGCCAGTGATCAAAAGCTTATAAAACAATAATGAAAGTGCAAGAGAAATCTTTATTAGTATGTTATATATGTTGAAGTTGCATTACTCCTTGAAACGTGTTCTTCTGGGAGGCCCTGTAAAATCTGATGACTTTAAACCATTTAAAGCCTTCCTTTCCACTTCACTGCAGTATATTTCAGGGAGTCCTGTAGCCCTGCACATTAACAAACACATGAGGTTTATTCAGTTAATATACACACTCAGAATAGAGCTTGTATTTCCATATGGGGCAGTCATGTCGTTAATCCTTACTTGAGCTCCATCAGCTTCTTCTCTTTGATCTCATCAAGGCGCATGCGTCTCTGCCGTGCTTCCTCGACCAACCGATCAGCCTCCTTGAAGATCTCTCTGCGCTTTGCTATGGCTGAGAGCTCACGTTCCTTCACCTGATTTCGGATAGCCTCTGCTTGACTGTGCGCTTTCTGACGCTGCTTCTCCTCCTCCTCCTTCTGTCTGATGATCGCTTCCTGTTGCACCCTGTGTGGAGGAAGGAAGACTAATATTAATGAAAATGATATGGTTGAATGTGTGAAATGGTATGAATAAATGGAAATGCATGTTAATGCCTGAATACTTGGTGCATTTATACTACACTGATTAAACCCTCCCTCTGTAGGTCTACTTTCACTGAATCAGAAGGTACTGTCACAATTACATGGAGTGTCTTACTTCAGCACCCTCTCAAACTCTGCCTTCTCCCGGCCAGCCTCGATCGACAGGAAATGCTCCTTGCACTGAACCTGCTCCAATCGAGCTTTTCTCAGCATCGCTTCCTTCTGCGCTTTCTTTAAACCCAGCTCTCTCTCTTTTCTCCTCCATTCTCTGTCTGTGATTTCTTGGTTCCTCCGAGCACGGAGCTCATCCTTCCAAATGCACAGACACAAAATTTGTACATACTGAATGCTTTAATTTCCACAAATCTGTATGGAAGGTAAGTACCTTAAAAGTGTAATTAAAGTATTTTATCTGTAATAGGGTTTAATTCAGCAGGCACAACCTTTATGGCGGTGGTCAGCTGGTGCTTTTATTCCTGACCTGTTCAGCCTTGTAGTCTTTTGCTTTTTCTTGCCTGGCCCTCAGTCTGGCAATCTCCAACTCCTTCTCCTTCTTGATTCGTCTCTGCTCCGCTTCATGTTCTGCCTCCCGCTGCTGCAGATGCCATGAAATGTCAATATATGAAGAATAAAAAACACTTGGAAAAGAAAACAATATTATTATTATTCTTATATGTAGGAGACAGAGTTATTTAACTGAACTTTATGGGTATGAACTGTCCCTGGATTACTGTTTGCTTAATAGTATTTGCTGCTGATTGTCTACAGAGCTAATTGTCTTCATCTGACCAGTTTGATTCGGATGTATTCCACATCTCTCATGTCAGCCAGCTTCTCCTCCTCTTTCCTCTGCTCCTTGGCTCGCATGGTCTCAGCATTGATACGCATGATCTCCTCCTGCAGATGCTGTTGCTCCTCCCTCTTCTTCTCCAGGGCCTGGAAGAAGACAACCAGTCACAGAAGAAACAGACCCCCAGTGCAAGTGTACCGCACAAGTGGTTGCATATCCCTTGGAGCATGTACGTGACTCTATGACTGTTGTAATTTGTAGTGTTGCATTGTCGCCACACCTTGAGGTCTTCCAGGTTCATTTTCTCCTGCTTCTCTCGTATCTGCTGTCTCTCTTGCTCTTTCATTTCCTCCTCCACTTGCTTCTCCTCAAGATGTTGCTGGATCTGGCTGTGAATTTGCTGCATTCCACTGGAATATTACACAAACACAACACACACGAGATAACTACGTTACACTGGAAGGGCTTTGCCTTTACTGCCCACCAGTAGCCTGATGATATGAAAAGGAATCTTATTAGAATGATGTAGGAGGTGTGGGGTGGGTCAAGTGAATTAAGAGCAAACATTTTTCCCTACTTACAAAAAGATGCAATCAGGTTAGTAAGTGCATTTTTTCCATCTTCACTAATGCATAAATCGACACATGAATGATTGTGTGTCTATTTCCAGTAGCGCTCTCTTCACCTGATCCTCTGTTGTTTGTATAGCTCATCAATTAGCTCCATTGTCTCCAGGGCCTTGCGCCGTTCCACCTCCATCATGGCATCCAGACGCTTCTCCTCCTCTGACAACTCCCGCTGGATCTGTTTCTTCTCCTGGATCTGGGCGTCACGTGTGGCTTGACACTGAACATCTAGAATCAGCTGAGAACACACACATGCGCAGAAGTATTGATGTATCGATGAAAATCATACAAGAAAGTCTGCAGTGCTGCCAGTGATTGACGGGGGTTTACTTTCAGGCACATGTTTACACTTCAGTGCTCAATAGCTGCTTACTACCTGGTTGAGCATTTTGATCTCATCCTCTTGCTCCATCCTTAAGGCGTTGGCCTGCTCCACCAAGTGCTGCTCACGCTCCAGGGACTCTAGCTCCAACTCAGTCAGTGGCTGGTTCTCCTTACGGGACACATCTGCTTCATAGATTTGATGCTTTCTTTCCTCTACAGCTTTCTGGATGTAGGGTATATCAAAAAAAGAGTGATTATTGTGTCATTGTAAAATCTACAAGTTCAAGGACAATTTAGATTGATGTTTTTCATGTTCCTTACGATTTCCTCTTCTTTCTTCCTCTGATAAGCCTCTTTCAAGGCCTCCCTCTCCTCTTTGGTGACAACCCGAGATGCTAAGGTGATCCGCTCAAACTCATCTGATGGTAGGATGATGGATCGTCCTGAAGGATCCTTAAATGGGATCCTGGCATAATGACAGGAGGTGGTTTGAATGTGTGCTCTATAGGTTTCAGCGCTGCATAATCACTGAATAGTAATCACCTTTACAATATTGTGACATTCATTTTTTATCTGATGTGCTATACCTCTGAATTATGGAGACTGATTATAAAGTAGGCTAAGTATACTTGCTCAGCTTTTCAAGTTTGCTTTGTATTATTTTGAAGCTACTTAAATTTTCATCTATCAAAATATGCATCATGCTTTGTAGGGGAGACCAGGTATGGTTGTTACACTTTTTGCTCCAGCAACTATAACTTTGCTGAATTTTGTAGCTAGAATTCTCAAACTTTTATACAAAGTACCCACATTTGTTCACTACAAATGTCACCAATTAAATTCTGTACAACATCAAAGACTTTGAGAGTTGATGTCAAATGCATTGTGTTCCCTTGTTACATCCTACCCCAATACCAGGGTAGGTTGTGTAAGACAAAATAATTAAAAATAGATGCCACACTATATGATATGCTTCAAAAACAATTACAGTGAAATAAAAGAATAATTTTTCTCTCTTACTGTAACAGACTATGTCTGATGACTCATGCGCATGTATGTGTATGTAAATTTATCTAGCCTATAAAATAAAATTACTTAACAGTATACCTACTACAATGTACTTAATTAAAGAACATCTTTGTACATCCTTAGTTCTAACAAAAAGGTGGTGTGTGTCAATTTGTGTATAGTCTAAATCAGAGTCAGTGCTTAAGGTGGGCCGGTGTTCTGACGATCTATGCCGCTTTGTCGAAAAATGCTACCGTAGCGCAAATCGACAGCAGAGTCTATCGAGTCGCTCTGCCCTGTCGAAAAATGCTACCTTGTGTGTTCCCTTTTCCAATCCCATAAAGTTATAACTCTCACAGTATTATGACATATTCTGTTTTTTTATTATAACATCATTTCAGGGGTAGTGTATTCTGATATCTAATATCCCCTATCAAATAATGCTCCCACCACAGAATCATTTTATATTGCACCACTACTCACTCCATGTGTACTGTAAGGAGATGGGGAGCATGTTGAAATACTATATTATGCCATCTTTATTTAAGATATCAGGGGTAGTGTATTCTGATGTTTTTATATACAGTTTATGATTCTGATAGACTAATAATGATTTGTTGTTTTTTTTTTGATGTTACTGACGATCAGCCACTTTCTCGATGGCATTCCCAACAGCAAGGTTGGACAGATTTATGGGCGTGGAAACAAACCACGCTTGTGGGTCATACGCATGCGCAGAACCCCTAAGTAGCACATTTCGATAGGTAGCATAAATCGACAGAACACCGGTACTCACCGGTACGCAGTACCAGCACGTCTATATTTTACTCTTTGGCACTCTTTGGTACCGGGATTTCTCACAAGCTGCCTGTGCACTTCTCTGCCCTATTCACTGGCGGAGACGTAGTACGGAAAATATCGAGTGCCAATACACACGCCAACATGTGAATGGGGAGTACTGGTCACAGTGCTGACTAATGAATGTGGTAACCCAGGAGTGCAGGCTTGGTGGGCCCTGACTGCAAAGGGTACTCTGTAAAATGTTAAAATCAAGAAAGTCCCTAGTTTAATTTATAGGAGATGGTTGTAACACTTTATAAAGAAGTGATACAACCCACCCCACCCCTGTAAGCCATTGTTTAGCTAGCTGTATTAGCATAGTGGTTTGAAATTAGAAAGGAAAAAATGCATCACATGTTGAAACTACATTTCAATCTAATGTAAGATAAACAATTTTATCTGCAGTAACATTAGTATACATACGAAACAAAATATAGTCTTGGTCAAAAAATGTACTTTACCTCAAAATCAGTTTTTTTTTTTTTCCACTATATATTCTGAATGTACCTGTTTCCAGCCTTGACAAACACCACGCCTGATGGGGGAGGAAGTAGGTAAAAAATGATATGATCATGTAACTCCTATCTTATCTTTAATTGGTGGAATTAGTGTTGTTACAACTCTCCCCACGTTACAACCATACCCGGTCTCTCCTATGTATGTGTTAGCCTAACGTTACCTCAGATTGCGAATGAGGTCTTTGGTGATGATTTGAACAGCCTCTCCACCCTGGTTCTTCTGGGACTGATTCTTGGCCTTGGAGGTTGAGTTTACATGTTTGTCCGACTGTGATGATATGTGGACAGAGTTAGCACCATACAACCCCACATATAAATTGTGATTTCTCCACCCTTGCAACACATCAAACTCTAAAACAGATGTTTAAAACACTGCGGTAACGCGAACCGCCAAATGCACTACCGTGGTCAGGCCAGCCGCCGTCTGATTTCTGTTGCGCCTAAAGCAGTGTTATTATGGTAAGGAGGAGGTGCGAGTGAGCCGAAGGTCCTGAAAGATACATACGCGTTTTTTTTTGTGACGCTCTTAGTGATTATATGAACACAAATACATACAGCAGAAATATAATAATATTACTAATAACAATAATGATAATAGAAGTATAATTTATTATTATTTGTTATTGATGCAAATACAAAAGGTACCTTTTCTTTGTTATTTTGTGAACATAATTTATATGAAATTTGACCTTTCACCAGCGTAATTCCTCAGCAGATAGTTCAGCATTGTCATGGTTTCTCCTTACTAGTGTCCTCTACTATCACTGGTACAGATATAACATTTTACTGTACCAAATTGGAGAAATTACATTCTAAAAACCCCTTCAAGAGGAAAAGTTAACATACAAGACAGTTAACATTTCTGTGAACTTTGACCTTTTTTAGAGTATAATATCTCCAAGTTGTTACAGTAAAATGTTAGGATTTATGTACCAGTAATAGTAGACAACATTAAGAATGGCATGATATGTCAGTGGTGATGTCACCTATTAAGAAACTGTTTTGGTCAAAGTTCAAGAAAATGTTATGTCTGTATACATTTTGCTGTTGGATGCATTTTTAGAAAAATTAAACAGACAGTTAACATTTCTGTGAACTTTGACCTTTTTTAGAGTGTAATTTCTCCAAATTGCTACAGTAAAATGTTGTGATATATGTACCAGTGATAGTAGCGGACACTAGATATGACAACGATGATGTCACCTATTAAGGAACTGTTTGGGTGAAAGGTCAAAGTTCACAGAAATGTTTATTGTCTGTTTAATTTTCACTGTTGGAGGGGTTTTTAGAGTGTAATTTCTCCAGGTTAGTACAGTAAAATGCTCTGATATATGTACCAGTGATAGTAGCGGACAGTATGAAGCAGAAGATACGAAACCTATTAAGGAACTGTTTTGGTGAATGGTCAAAGTTCACAGAAAATGTTAACATGTTTATATTTTACTGTTGGGGTTTTTAGAGTGCAATATCTCATAGGTGGTACCGTAAAACCTTATGATATTTGTACCAGTGATAGTAGAGGACTCTAGGAAGGAGAAGCCATGACAACGCTGAACTAACTGCTGAGGAATTACGCTGGGGAAAGGTCAAATTTCATATAAATTATGTTCACGAAATAAAAAAAGAAAAAGTACATTTTGTATTTGCATTAATAATAAATAATAAATTATACAACTATTATCATTATTGTTATTAGTAATATTATTATATTTCTGTTGTATATATTTGTGTTCATATAATCACTAAGACGATCACAAAAAAACGCGTATGAATCTTTCAGGAACTTCGGCTCACTCGCACCTCGTCCTTACCATAATAACACTGCTTTAGGCGCAACAGAAATCAGACGGCGGCTGGCTTGACCACGGTTTTGCATTTCACACCATAGCCATAAACTGATGCCACAGGCCTGGTAACATTAGCCATGCCATTAGAAATGTAAAAAAGCACACTTAACAGCAATGTCATGTTTCGATTGGACTATGATATGTACTACACTCACCTTTTGGCTCCCAAACAGGGTTTCGTCCACCTGAGAGGTGGGGGCCCGCGTGCGGTACCGGCGGGTATGAGAGCTGCTCCATGAGTTTGTGGAGCTGGATCCCAGTCTCTACAGGGATTAACATGTGTGAATAGATGACCGCGTTCTCCATTAATTACGACTGATTAGCGGACTCAATTGCTAAAATTAAACACCTTTGACAACTGGCAGATAACGTTAAATGAAAAGTTGCATGACGCTGCTTTAACCTGTCTTAAAACTCACCATGGTCCTCGATTATTATTGGTGTCCAGGTCAACGCAGAATGAACGTGTCGCTCTAACGTTTGTAGTTTGTTGTTAAGAAATGTCAAAGATAATACGAGATAAATGTTTTGTTATAAATGTAGCTTGCTCGTAAACATGACAGTTTCTGGCCATCCGTTGAAAATGTGGAAATGTTTGTTGTCTGTTGCCATGGGAGCATATGCAGGGCTGAAAGGAGGAGGTAGCTACCAAGCTGCTGCAAGTGTCGGAGACAGACATTATGCGTTATGAGTTGTACTTATGTGGGAGTTTCTGTGCAAAATGGAAAACAACGAATCATCCTCAGCTGTAACCGTTTGACTTTTCTTAATGTGCACATGCACAAAGGTGACATTTACACTGGACGCTGGTGACATGTACCCACCACTGTTTGAAAGCTTAATATGTTAAAAATGTTCTGGAAAATAGCTTGCAACAATTCTAAATGCAGACATCATAAAAGCCAAACAGTAGGCCTACATCTTTGTATAGGCTACAGCAATGAAAAATGGACAGAAATGTGATCTTTCACTTAACACGAACGACTGTTATTACTGTTATTATAAATTACAGGTTAAATTAATATTTTGTCGGTTAAACATGCATGTTTCTTATTTATTTTACAATGACCTGTCTCAATTACGATGAACAACATCCTAGTTGCTAAAACACAGTGTTGTGTGGGTAGCCTTCGTGGCTGGGCGGCGCCTGTTGAGCCACATGATGCGGAAACTTCACATACTTGACAGGCTCCGGTGTACAATGAAAACTGAGATGTTATTTTAGGAAAAAGTCATAACACGCAAACATCTTTGGGGTGGATAACCTTCCTACACAGACAAGAGGAGCTGGACATGCACAGGTATCTGTGTCCTGCTTCCACTAAAGACTTAAAGAGAATGAACATGCCTCACATTTTAGCTTTACTGGGACTTAATTGAGCTAGATGAGCTTTTTATTCATACTGTGTGTAAATAGTCATGCATTATTCAGATTCACTTGCTAACAACCCACAGTGAGTGTGTAATCTGTTTTGCAACTTTGTACTTATTTTGGCACTCTTTCTGTCTAATAGATGTTTTGCTGTTGGGGAACAGTTCACACTCCCCCCTCTTGGAAAGGAGCCTCTGCAGTGACTATTGGATTCCCCAGTAAATCATTAACCGGACCAGTCTGAGGACTCTTTTCATAACATCCTCACATAGACAGCAACAGATGAAAATAACGTCATCGTCACTGTTCAAATAGAAGACCCCTTTTTATACATCGATGTCTGAAGAAAACAACAGAAATACAGTGTTGATGTCACAGACTGATTGAATTCCTTTTCCAACCCCTCTGGCGTCCAGCACATGATAACAACAACCCAGATTAAATCAACTTCAGGGAAGAGAAGTTGACCATTAACCTCCCCTACTGATTGCAAGCACCTCTCCACATGTAAGCAGCTGCTTCTGTACGGAGAAACCTGAGGCAAAGTTCACTGTCAGGGGCAGCAGAAGTCTCTCAAACAGCAGGAGCTTTCTCCCTCCTCTGGATTTGCACTTTTTTCTTCCAGTTTCTGCAATTTTTTTAAAGGACTAAATCTGCAGCCATGGCTACAGCAAGTTATGGATACTACAGAGGCACTATATTTCTGGCCATGTTTGTAGGCTACACACTGTACTACTTTAACAGAAAGACTTTCTCCTTTGTGATGCCTTCTCTAATGCAAGAAATTAAGATGGATAAGGATGACCTGGGTATGCGACTCATTTTGCAATGACTTTATGCTTGATGTTTTGCTAGTCCTGTAATAAGGAATGTAATAGTTAATGCTGTTAAAGCACTTTTGTTACGGGAAGTTTATGCCTTCCTCCAAAAGTCATAACTTTTAAACTTGAAAATTGTAAAAATACAAAGCTGGATGAATTATTTCCCCCTAAAATGTCAACATCATAAGCATTACTTTCATACCTGCTGTTACACTTACTCATCCTGATATACAGTTTCTTGGTATACTTCAGATTTAGATTACAGGCATGTTTCTATGCATTACATATTAGCTGTGTACTTTGCAGAGAACTGTGTGTCCGAGAGATTTAGGACCATTCTTGCTCTCAGTTTTATCTGCCATGTGTACACACCTCTTCTCCTGCCCTCCCTTTGTTCAGGCATGATCACCAGCAGTCAGTCTTTGGCCTACGCTATCAGTAAGTTCATCAGTGGCGTGCTTTCAGACCAGATCAGTGCCCGCTGGCTCTTCTCTATTGGCCTGTGCATGGTGGGAGGTGTCAACGTGGTCTTCTCCTGGTCCTCCACTGTCACTGTCTTCTCTGCCCTGTGGTTCCTTAACGGCTTGGGCCAGGGCCTCGGCTGGCCTCCCTGCGGCAGAGTTCTGCGTAAGGTACCTGAGCCACATGCCAGTATATCAGTGAAGCAATACAGTGACATCAGATTCAAGCCATGTATTTTTGTTTTTCTTTCCTGTGTCGTAAAGAACAAATACATAATACACCTTATAATTAACCAGGAGTTTTTTTAGTTTTGTTTACTAGTGCAGGTTAAATTCACACAAATAAAATACAAATGACTATTAAAATCTATCTATATAATATTAAAAAACAGTAACAAAATAATAAACCAAGAGATAAAAGTATATATCCTTCTCTATGACTCTGAAGGAACATGTCATTTTAATCAAATTTTGATTTTTATTTGTTCCACAATGCACAACTCAAGAAAAAATAAATGCGATTCACAATCTAAACACAACTCGATTTACATGTTCCACCGCTTTAATGAAATGAAAAAAATGGCCCTCTCCCTGTGTGGCCCTTTCATCTTCAAAAGCCTCAAATACAGAGGGTGTCTCATAAAATTGATAGTTGTTGTTCTTTATAGTGTACTCAATAAACTATTGCAGTGTTAAAATCTTGAATCAAAGATTTTTGAGCACAATCAATCAAACAAAGATTGACACAAAGAAAGGCTCACCCAATGTTGGCTTTACAAAATAGGCAATTATTAGAAGTTACATGTTTGATTAAAGAAGCATATTTTTGTAGAAATAATTCAGTATTCCTTGACCAAATCTTTCTTTTATATAGGGCCAGGTATTCTACAGAAAGAACTTCACCAATAACATGATTATTACATTTTGTGTCAAGACACACCCGTGGAACCAAAGACCAACGAACATTTGTTGGTGGAACTGGTTCATATTTTTGAACAATGTCGCTAGATGCTCCCAGACATACCTCTCTTTAAAGCCACTGAGAACTTGTTTACAAATTCAGAATCAGAAATACTTTATTGATCCCCGAGGGGAAATCTATTTTACAGTTGGTCACGTTGTTAAACAAGGCATTAAAGAAATAAAGAAATAATAATATTAATATATATTAAATAGAAAATATAGAAATATGAAAATAAAAATAGGAGTGTGGAAATATGTACAGTATACTACACTATGTGACTGTGTGTAATAAATAAATAGTAGTAATAATCATGAGTACTAATGTTGAGAGCAAGAATGGATGGATTTAAATCTTTAAAAATTGGATTATTGGGACATTATTCTCAATAACATTCAATACTAATGACTAAATAAGCACTAATCAAAGTAAATGATAAGAAAGAAACATCCTTAGATGTTATTTATTATGAATTTAACACTTATAACCTCAGATAATATTGTACAGTATGAGTGAAAAGTTCCTCCCTCTCTTGTTTGGGGTGTAGCAGTTCACATCGTGCAAAATGTCATTCAGTTATTACCTGCTGTCAATTCCAAACACTGCACTGGTTCAATCATTGCATCCCTCTTGTATATTGAATAAAAGATAATGACACTTCCTGTCAACTCCTGTCATGATTTCATGTCATTTATTTTATCTTCTCAGTGGTTTGAACCCTCTCAGTTTGGGACATGGTGGGCAGTTCTATCCTGCAGCATGAATCTGGCTGGCAGCTTGGGCCCCATTATTGCCACGGTGCTGGCCGACAGTTACAGTTGGAGGACGATACTGTCGGTATCTGGAATGATTTGTGTGGCATTCTCATTTGTCTGTCTGGTAATCATCAAGAATGAGCCTAAGGAGGTGGGGCTGCCCAATATAGAGGCAGGAGCCAAGAAGAGCAAAGGAGGTGAGACTGACCTTTTACTGAATGATTTATAATAATTCTTCAGTTTTAGTAACAATCTGAAACGCATTTTTAGCCACTACTTTCTCTGACAGTAACTGAATTAGTATATTTAAGCAAAAGTCAGTGAACACACAGCTGTGAATTGTCCAGATGTGTGTGTGTGTGTGTGTGTGTGTGTGTGTGTGTTTTCATACAGCATGTGTTGTGGCTAAAGGTCACTGACTTGAACTATGTACCCAGTGTGGCTCTCACATGCGCTGTGTGAGCTCATGCACAGGCAAAGTCAGAGTGCAGTATGTGTGGTGAAGAGATGTTTCATGCATTAGTCTCAGTAGAAGCAGAGGTTTTTCCCTTCCCCGCTTCGGTTATGTTACATTTCAGATACATTCAGGGCATGTAAAAACACTGGATTGGCAGACAATATTCAGTGTTAAGTCTGCTTCCTGTTCAGGATCCTCCAGTGACGAAAGCACCCTGTCAGAGTTCCTGCTGTCACCCTACCTATGGCTGCTCTCTGTGTCCTACCTGGTGGTGTTCGGGGTGAAGACGGCCTGCACCGACTGGGGCCAGCTGTTTCTCATTCAGGACAAGGGCCAGTCTACACTCATGGGTACGGAAGAGGGGTAGTCGCCTCCGATTTCTGTTGGGAAATATGTTAAGAGTGAAGTTTACCTTGTACCTTGTTTTTTTCTTGTCAATCACTATATTCTTATACATAGGTAGCTCATACATGAGTGCCCTGGAGGTTGGAGGTCTGTTGGGCAGTCTCGCAGCAGGTTTCCTCTCTGACAAGGCTGTGGCCAAAGTGAGTTTGCATGTAGTACACATCTGAATGATTTTAAATAGTTATTGTCATACAGCTTTGATTACAAATGTTTCCCACAATATGGCAGAATCATCCTTCCTCAGCCCACGTGTTTTTTTTTTATTTGGGAAATGATGTAGACATTCTAAAAGCAGCTCAGTTTGCGTTTGTCTTCTACAAATACACAATTAATAATAAGGTCATACATGTGTCACTGATTAGCACAGAGAGGGACTTTGCCTGTGAAAAGGGTGACATGTTCAGTGTCTATAGAGGGTAAAAATGTTAGGGGCAGCTCACTAACACGCTTAGCAGATTCCAATTCTCAGATGACGGATCAATTGTATCTGCTTTTTGGTTTGTGTGTATAGCCAGTAATCCCAACGTGTCTTTATATATTTCCTTATTTTGTACAGCAAGGCATGAGAATATATGGCAACCCCCGGCATTTCGTCCTGATCTGGATGATGGCTGGAATGTCTGTGTCCATGTACCTGTTCAGAGTCACAGTTACTCCT
>NC_060166.1:15233781-15249311 GCF_021292245.1 Micropterus dolomieu
CAGACATTCCCATCCACTTCACGCTGTGACTGCTCAGCTGTGTGGACAGTGTTATCCCCATATTTAAACATTATCATGCATCCACTGTCTATAACGGTCGATTTTGACTGTATCCACTCGGAACAGCTAAAAACATTTTTTGATTTCCAACACAGTTGGACAATATGTCGTACAGACTAGTTCTTTTCTAGCATAACCTGGCCCTTAAAGTGATACTCCTATAAGTCTAGAGTAGAAGCATGATTTGGTACATTGTTTTATAGTAACTTGGCAAGGTGTAATCCTTTTCTTCATATTCTACATATATGTGAAAAAAAACATGATATGAAATGTTTACATACAGTATGTTATTTAATCTTCAAGTATTTACAAAACATGATGTATTTACAATATGTTAATTGCCAGTCTGATACCAACCAGGAAAAAGAAAAACTCAACTTTAACCACAGGCATATGAAGGCAGTGAATCCGTTGTGGTTAGAAATTATAGAACGTTCAGTCTAGTCTTCTCTGGTTCACGATCCAGCTCCAAAGTTGCCAGCCTTCTCTGCGATCTCCAGTGCACCCTTGAGATTCTGATCAAAGAGTTCACACCTGAAAATTAAACGTTTAGAGTTAAGTCAGAGGACACAAATAATTGGATGTGTGGGTGTCAGATATACAAAAAAACATCAGCGTGGAAGGCAACATCTTCTTGATTCTTTCTGTTACCTGATTGGCATTTCTAGAGAGTAGAACGGATTTTTGAGGGCAAAATCTGAGTATATCTCATAAATCTTCCTCAATAGCGCATCAATACCAGATTGACGAGGGTCCGCCAGCACAATGAACTTTATCCCTGAAAGAACAGAGTTGGAACAAGCCAGTGAGAAAGACGTCAGTTTAAAATCACTTCTATAAACATACAATAAGTAGGTCACATATTTCACCTACAGGTCGCAGGTCTTTGTTTCACCTACATTAACACCCGTTCATACCACTAACCTGTAAGTGTCTGGAAGCAGTGGAGTTTGAAGACGTCCGTTTCTAGCATCTCAATCCCTGAACTGCCAACTTCAGGGGACAGCTGTGAACCTATAGCAAACAACCTGGGGAAAAAGGCAAAACGGGCAATTTACTGCTAGAGGCTGATTGGTGCCAAAACTAACTTTAATGAGCGGATCCAGTATCAGCCATACATGACTGATCCACATGAGGCTAATGCATCACAATAAATAGTAGGCCTTTACTGTAGGCCTTGTTTTAAACAAGGAGCCAAGCACATGTGAAGTGCTGGTGTATGAACGACTCCACTTACATACATATGAATTCAGGAGTAGTTACAGCCTCTCTACTGTACACATACAAGAGTGATCGTAATCAGTTCCAGAGCACTGGTAATGGAGGTTTACTCAGTCTTGGCACATACCCTGCGTTTGGGTATAAGGGTAGAAAAAGATGGATTGATGTGTCACTTGTAAGGAACACATCAGACTCAGAGCTCTCTGCCATTGCCTTTCTTTACAGGATATTGCTCCTGACAGCAGGAAATAAGAATGTATACATTTACTAAGCGGGTTCCCAGTGTTTCCACACAAAAAGGTAAAAAGTCAGAATTACAAAGAGAAACCAGAGTGCTGAATTTGGCTCAGTGACAGTTCAGTAGGCTGAATGCTTGCCAGAAATGTATTAAACATGGATATGACTTACGAGTGAAACATAGAAGCCAGCATCAGCTTCTCGTTGGAGCTCAGGCGAGCCCGTCCAAAGCGGATAGACACTGGGTAGTTTGAGGCATCCTTTAAGTATTCAAGGATGTCCTTTCCTTCTGCTGTGTTCTTGCCAATCACATCAGCTCCATTGATGGACAGCACTGCGTGGCCCACTGGAGAACGACAACACACGCACTTAAGTTTCAGAAAATACAGTTTAAAGCCATGCAGCCTAGATGGTCAAATACTTACACCACAGAACATCCTATGAGATTTTTTTGTAGCGTCACAAGTCCACTTTAAATAATAACTGTTATTCAGACACACTGCAGAGTAGGAACAGTTTAGCTAGAACACAGCATTACTACATTAGCTTTCGTCTGTTTTGTTTAGGTCTTTTAGGTGTGTAACGCCCCCAGCTAGCTAGGTTAGCTAGTAAAATGAGCTAACGATCTGCTCTAAAACGTTACCTCTGATTCCGTCCCGCTGTCCAAACGACACGATGACTTTTTCATCGTGGTGCTTCAGCACTAAATCTAAAGGATAGCTAAACGTTTTCTCGGCCTCCGCTCTCGGGACATAATTGTCGTATTGGTAAACTAAACCTCCAGCCTTGTTCACAACATATACACTGTAGATCACCATCTTTGCAACGTCCTCCTGCCCGGCTGACAAACGTGTCACGTGTCCTCAGAGTGTCAAAAAGAGGAACAAATCTAAACCAGCTTCTTTATATCGTTTTTAACTTAGTATTACTCTCAATCTACCGCTGTGCATGTTATGCAGCAGTTTTGTAAGCCAATAAGAATTATAAAAGTGAATTAAAACTATAAAACACAGGAGTACTCAATTTCCCATAATGCCCTCTTCCATTTCCGCATATACGGGTTGTCTAAGGGGCTCTTGCACGGGTGAACTTCCTTTCGCTCCGACATCTTGACGAGGAAACATGGTGAGGATAGTTATTACACGTTTTGTCGAAACAAACTAAAAATGCTTCATCTTTCTGTGACATATCTCGAGTTGTAATTGTTCGGATGATCTGGCGGCAGTAACGTGCTTTATTATGCTGCTATAAGAGTGTGTGGATGAAGCAGATAACAGTTAAATGTTACTCATTTAGCAGCTGGCTAGTTAGCTAGCTAGTCTGCTAAACCCACCATGCTTTCATGATTTACAGCGGTTACAGAAAATGAACCGAGCAAAGTTGTCACTAGTAATTCCGTATAAATGATAATTATACACAAGATGCGACACTGATAGCGATTACAATGTTAGTTTATTGTAACAATGAGAATAACCAGCTATGCTAATAGTTGTGCTAGAAACGCTGTCAAAGACGCCGACAAGGCCATCCCATGCCGTCCAGCAGAGTTAACCTCAGGCTGCTGGGTGTTTCCACCGACCCCGCAGTTTTTTTAATAGAATACCTTTAGTGCAGAAGGATCGTAATACACGGGCATTGAAGCATGTGCTGACATCTCCCACATGCCGTCCCAGTCTGAGTGTGATACAGCGTGGAGGATTAAGTGTTGCCTTGTTCTGGTTTCAGCCTCCCAAGCAAGACAAGAAGAAGGATACTGGGAAGTCCAAGAAGGACAAGGACCCAGTTAACAAGTCTGGAGGCAAAGCCAAGAAGAAGGTATGCAGTGATTAATAATCATCCAGAGTTGGTCCCTCACATGTGATGTGGTTGCTGAATAATTGGTGACCAGGTGCAATGTAGAGCTTTCCTCATCACTGAAACCTTTCTCTCCCATTCTGAGCAGAAGTGGTCCAAGGGAAAAGTGAGGGATAAGCTCAACAACTTGGTCCTTTTCGACAAGGCTACCTACGAAAAGCTGTACAAGGAAGTTCCCAACTACAAGCTCATCACCCCCGCTGTTGTGTCGGAGAGGCTGAAGATCCGTGGCTCTCTGGCAAGGAACGCCCTCCAGGAACTGCTTTCCAAAGGTGAAATTTTTTTTTTTTTTTATCCATAGCCGCAAATGGTGTTCACTGGACCAGAAGCAGTACCTGCATCCAAATCAAATGTATTTGAGTTTGAATTTAACACATTAGGAGATAGTCAGGATAGTTAATTAGAGAAAGGACCTTAACAACCCCTTCTCATCTGTTGAATAATAAAGTGTTAGGTTCTCTTAAATTACCAAAATATTTGCACATATCTAGACTTTAATGCACTGCTAATATATTAGATATTTGCTGCTTAAGTCTCAGATTGTGTCCGGGTAGTCTGGACAGGATCTGCTTAGTTTGTGTTCCAACAGTTATATTGGTGAATAGCTGATTTTTGGTCAAAGGAGCAGAACAATAAGGAGATTGAGTGTTCACAATAGATATCTTTCTGAAAAAGTGGATCCAGGGGAAGTTGGAGCTCTGAATTAAGTGTTTTGAGTAATCTCATCTGCCTGTAAACATGTACTTTTTATTAGGAGTGGAGACGGTACTGACGCTAGAAAACAGCATCAATAACATATTCTGACATCCACAACATTGTGATGCAACATTAAGCTCATCCCATCAATATGTCCCACAGTCATCAGCACTGCTGTTTCGGCTGCATCTACCATTTATAAATGCTTACACACTACATATCCATGTCGTAGTATTTTTGTTGCAGATTCATCAGTTGTTCCTAAATTACAGCGATTTGCATGGTTAATATGCAGCAAGTATCACTGAGCATAGGTACACATTGTGTTTGTCGTTTCTTTTATAGGCTGTCCTCATTTAAAAAAAAAAAGAAAAAAATTCAAGTACAAATTGCTTGATGAAAGCAAAGGGTTCAACAGTGAATGCTGTCTAAATGTAGTACTTCCTTGCATCCCACCAGATGTGATGCTTGTTTCAGTCGCTTTATATATGAAATCTGTCACGTGTAACAAGAACTGCTGTCTGTCTTAGATTAATCGTGTTAAAAATGCGGTGAAGTAGGAATGGAAAATATATGCGGTTACACATCACACACAGTGACATTGTCTTGTGGGCATTCACAAGCCCATTGCCTGCTTTGTGTCACCATAACAAATGAACTAAAAACTGCATTCATCTATGCAAAGCAAGTTTTCACTGACTGCAGCTTTTTTACGATAAATTAAACCTGTTGTCCCACATGTGGCGCATCATCTGCAGGTTACGGGTGCTAACCTTTATTTGATAAACTGCAGGAATGAATTTTGCTATAATTTCTAAAGGTTGTAGTTATAGTGAGATTTGTGTTGCAATGATTACATAATTGCATACCCGAAACACGTATGTTGCCGGTGTTTACACTTAATTCTCTTACAATAAAAATATCCAAATGGCACCGAAGATGGACCTGTAAACTGTGACATTCAGCCAGTTTGACTCTTTCACTGTGACATTTGAAATTGTGTGGTGTACATCCCCAGGTTAAATGAGTTGCAGTACATGTTAGGTGAACAATGTGTGGATGACGATATGCTTACGGAGGACATGGTCCTGTTTTGTCTTCCAGGTATGATTAAACTGGTGTCCAAACACAGAGCGCAGCTGATTTACACACGTAACACCAAGGGTGGCGATGAGGAGGCGGCGGCAGCAGCAGCAGAGAAAGCATAATCGGGTACGACGGCAGAAACTGTACAACATCATGCATCTTATCTTGTTTTTAGCTGCATCCACTGACCCACATCCTTTTTGTCTTTCAGGTTCTCCTGTTTGCTTCCTTAATGGGCTGTTTGTAATAAAAGGTGAATAAAAAATTGTAATGACAAAATCTCAGCTGTGTATTTGTTTAGTGGTCGTGTCAGTTAACTGGTTTACCTGCTATCTGGCAATTTCTATAACCAGGTATGTGGGGGGGCACTTTATTCATAACATCAAAATGAACTTAGTTTTTAGGTCCAGAGTTAATCGGCATCAAACAGACCATGGCTATTAAGGCTGAGAGTGTTTATAAGTGAGTGATGGCACTAGTAAAAGCAGGTGGCACAATAGTTTTGTAGATCCACACACACACGCTCTAAGTGGGGGTTCATACCTAAAAGTCTGGTTCCTGAATGGCCTGAGGCTGGTGCATTGTTTAAATTTTCCAACTGGTCCGGATTGCACTTGCACAAAAACTCATGGTCCGGAAATTGTATGCAAATACCATGTAGTGGGAATATTTGATTATTGGTCATACAATCAACGGGTAAAAAGATGAATATCTTACATCAAGGAGCACCTTCAGGTTGGTGATGGTCTGGAGCGTAATCAGCATTTAGAGGATCATGCATATGAATGACCCTGAAGACTGGGTATTAAATAAAATGTAGGCATTTCCAGGAAGAACTCTGCATCAGATGGTGTTCAAATCATACCATGATTTGCATTTGTCTAGTAAAGACTAATCATAAAAGCGGCTTATATTTACAGAATCCATATTTATCTCGTTGACTGAATCAATGTATATATCCCTAACTGCTACATTAAAAAAAGTTGAATTTATCAAAACGTGCTGACCGTATCAAAATATTCATATAATTTAGCCTATTCTATATTAAATATTGTCAGTGAATGTCTTTCATATTTTGATTGTAATTTTTTATTTTTTTCCATTCTCTATATTCATACTGAAAATCAAGATCAAACGAGCGTTTGCCCTTGTGCTCCATGGGAGGTTTCTGTCCTCCCTGAGCTCGCCTTAGGACACTTGTGTTACAATTTGACAGATGTACAGCCCACCTTCTGTTCTGACTGTAACAGCACTGTCTTTTTATTTCATCTTAATGTGTTTATTGTATGAACCATACACCAAGGCAAATAGGTAAACAGTGAAAACCTACTGGGTAATAACATGTATTGATATATATTATAAATAATAAATTAAATTGTACAAGAATAATACACAAGTACTATTTTAAATGACACATACAGTAGCAGCTTCCTTTGGTTTGACACCAGAAATGATGACACCACCCCTTCAGGGTGGACCAGAGTTCAAGTCCCATGTTGGTACCTATCCAAATGAACTACACCAAGGGCCCAAACGCTCCAGTGTTGGGTTCAACTGGACTAAACGAGGCTGGTGTGAACGCATACAAAGACTGAACTGATCTGTGTGAAGTTGTGCACATACTCCCCATAATCACAGATTTCTTGCCTCCTCGCACCTGAAATAAGCTGTATGTTGGGTATACAGTAAGTAAAGGAAATAAATATGGTTCATGGTCTGGAACAAATGTCCCCCAGTGTACAATAATGGTCTTGAAATTGTCCTAATGAAAACGAAGTTGCAAAACATGCCATAATAAAAGCAAGAGAAGTGGCGCTCCTTGGATCTGACAGTGATATGACACAAAACGTGCTGTGGGCAAATGCAGTTCAAAAGAAGGGGAATGCATTCCTCCTAAAATAAAGGTCAGAGGGGGGTAGAGTAAGACTGTACTCAAGTAAAAGTACTATTAATTTGCAAAAAAGTAGGCTACTCAAGTAAAAGAGGACATTAAAATAAATAGTTAATAGTTAGAGTACAAAAGTATTTACTGAAAAAATTACTTTAGTAATGAGTAATTTAAAAATTAAAAATTAAATAAAATAAAGAAACCAAAAATGGGTCTTTTTCCCCAAGTCTTTTATTTGATGTGGATGTGACTGGAATTATTTCAGCTACTGATGGTCTTTCTCAGGTAAAGGTAAAGAAGCGAAGTCATCATCATCTGATTAGATAACCTGCCACATTTACACCAGGACAATCCCAGTCTGTAGCTCTCAAGTGTGATTACAAAATACTAAATTAATATAATAGTCTGTTAAGTACGCCAATAAGTAAAGATTGTTTAAAAAATATACATTCTGTCTAGTCTCCTATATCAAATTATAATTTAATAAAAATGCTGTTTCATCATTTATTGCCTATTTAATGCAGGTATGTTCACTTCTTCACTTTTTCCTGAGGAAGATCATCTGTGGTTGAAACATTTGGTCTCTCTTCATCAGGCTACACCACTGAACATGAGTAGTTAAATGCACACAGCTCCTACACTGTTAGCTTGAATATTTACATCATGACAGAAAGCAGGAGTAGTGAAGCATAACGTGTGTAGCTATTTATTATTAAACATATTAACATTAACATAAGAGACACTGCTCTCCGTCCGCTTAGTGTCAGCACTGATGTACTGACTTCACAACAGGAGCCCGCTGCACTATGCACTAAATTTTTCATCTGTAAATATGAGCTGCTAGCACTATTTGAAAGCCATACTACCATCCTGTAGCTTCAGCTATTTTTCTGCTCTGGCCAGAGTCATGTGGATGTGCGACTGTGGCAGAATAACAAAGGCACCTACCTTTTAACAGATCATAGCATAGCAAAGAAATTAATAAAGGTTGCACAATGAATGTATCCAAATGTAACTTAAAAACATAAAAGTAATGATTTTTCTCAAATATATATATATATATATATATATAAGTAAGAAAAGCATTAAAACTACCCTGACAAATACAATTTACTCAAAAGGGTCACTTGAATACTAATGGAGTGAATGTAATTTGTTACTATCCACCTCAAAAAGGTAGCTTTATTATTGCAGCTAAATGAAATGTGATCTTGTTTTATTCATCTAGTCATTATTAAGGCTTTCACTTTTGTACTTCAACAAAGCAGCCTGCCTTTGTTTTGTCTAGATGGGTGGGAACCCTGAAAATGAAAAGCTGATTGGTTTGGGGTATTTTGAAAATGCACTTTCACATTGTGTGGGTGGGTTCATGAACCCAATCTAACATACAGCCGACAGACATCCAACGCTTTCCAGGCGTTATTCTGTTTAAAACAGCACACTTGGGATGATTGCTCTGACTTGTGCTACTGCATGCATTCACACCTCATTTACTGCGCATGTTGAGTTCAATTACTTGTCTGCATCCTTGCTGATGAAAGGCCTCGGTTCTGCACCTACACCATGTACCTAGTGTTGTCATCCAATAAATTCAAGGGGACATCCAGACTCAACTGATCTTGTTTTCAGTGTAAGATGGATCGTTTCTAACTCGGTGCAAGAGACGTCTTCTACTTGTCTATTAAAAGCTATGGGCAGTGAAAGGTTATGAGATATTGATGAGAAATGACACGAAATGAAGCTATCTCCACTGTCAGATGTCTGCTCTGGGCATGAAAGACACAGGAGCCTCGTGATGGATGCTGTCAGGCGTCCCTTTGTCACTGCACAGCATTACCTCGAGCAGCAACAGCAAAACACACTGCAGGATGCGTGTCACTGACAGATGCAGCACCTATCAGCTCCTCCAGCATCAGCCTGTGAGAACACAAAGACTGCGGAGGTGACTTCTCACTGTTACAAAGCCACGAGTGAGGGGCTTTTTAACAGAGCAACTGCCATGCGTTGGAATATTGGGTGCGCTTTTCCTCATCTCCATCAGCCAAACTGAATTCTTTTATTAGTCTGTCTGTTGTCTGGGGTTTGGTACTTGTTCTGCATCTAAGTGCCTGTGGTGTATAAAGGCCAAGTATTAACTTGTGAGTGGTTAATTAACTATACACAAGCATTTGTTCTTCACTTTATTAGAAATTAAAGGTCTTGTATAGTGCTGGTTAACTTGTAAATACACATTGCTGTGTTCTTGTCATATAAGCCTTGCATGTAGAGACAAGCATAAACAATTCTCACTCATGTAATAGACAGCAATTTCTGATCTCTTTAACACTTGGACAATGGTGTCTGTGTTGCTCAGAAAACCCATCCTATGGAACTCACATTCCTATAATTTTGGGTAATGCAATCAGTTCTTGTAATCATGTTTGATACTTCTAAATATTTGTGCATTTAGATAGTTGTGTACAAATACATCACGTTTTTAAAGCCACTATGTACCTACACTCGTGTTTTCAGTTATTTACTTGTCTTCTGCACAGGTTGAAGGTGGGTGGATCTATGCTGGTCACATTGACCTTTGTCCCACCCTAAGATGTTATGTCACAATTCCATAGAGGGTAATAAATAAATGTTGAGCGGAGCATCACAAACTGTAAACAGTGTGTGAGATAGATGCTGCAGTTTGTTGTGCGATGTTGTACAAACCAAGGCCACTGACAGAGCAGGAATAATAACTTCTTCATGTACAGTGTGGATATGGTGCAAATCTGCGAAGGTGAACCACTGACACACCTTCCTGCATTTGTCTGTTGTATGGGCTTCAGTTGATGGACAGATACTGTAGTGAGGAAGTGTAATGTGACTACTTTTAAGGTGTAATATGTTCTGCAGCTGCAGCAAACCTCACAGTAGATTCAGGGAGACCTAATCAAGCTCAGTGTGTGCACACCTACACAATCCCAAGAAGCGGTCTAATCAGGCACAATAATTAAAATCACCTGTGTGGGTTACCCTGAGGCAGAGCCGTTAAAATTATTTATAATATTTCATAATGTTAAACAAAGGTAGAGAGATTTTTTTTTTAAATGACACAAAGAGCTGTGGCGCATAGTCATTAAGTCCAGCAAGAACAGAGAGTTTGTACATCCAAATCAGTAAGAAAAACACAGGTTTAACTAATAATATTAATGATGTCTGAATTCCAGGTAAGCCACGACAGGGAGCCAGCATGTAAAATACCAGGACCGTGAAACTTTCTCACATTAATGGAATGCCGTTTATTTTTATCAATTCCACATGTGCTTTTCCTACTATGTATGACATGTAAAAATAGTCCTTTTTCACAGCAGACATTTTGGCATGTCATAGCAAGAAAAAGCACAGGTGCAATTGATAATGTTAATGAAGACTGCATTCCATTAACGCGAGCGAGTTTCAAGGTCTTGTGCATGCTGGCTCCCTGTCGTAGCTCACTGGGACACTTGATGGAAAGGAACTATTGTAACCAAAACTCGTTTCACCTTTGCTTTTCCTGCTGTGACAAGTCAAAATGTCTGCTGCGAAAAAAAGGCATTACTAAATGTTAAAAAATGGAAGAAATGTAAAAAAACAAAAAAACCTTCAAAGTCCATCAAAAAAAAAGAAGTCATAATAATAATAATTCTCCTTTCATTCAGTTTTGTATATTCCTGGACACACAGAGGTGACAGACATTTACCTTGTACCTTTAATTTGTCATTTCAGTATTTCTTTTCCAGTGTGTAATTTGTGGCTTCTGGACTCTTTAACCTAGTGTCACCAGCAATGTCAATTAAGTCATCATCAACGGGTGTTTCAGGCAGCCTCCCCCGGTGAGGTTGCCGTCTTCTGAATAGCTGCTGGTCTAAAAATCTCACAAAGCCACTTTCTAATATAATCATATAATATAACAATTTATGTAAATGTTTTATAATAAAATGAGTTCATACATCTTTGTTGTTGAACGACAAAATGAGGAGAGTCAGGAGTACGTTAAGACTTACTAACAGCATGAATCGTGTATATTGTCCTTGTATTGAAGGATGACCTTGAGTTATTGGTGTTTGTTTACCTAAAGGACACATTAAGTTCTGAAATTTTCCAATTTCCATTTCAACAACTGCAACCTTCACCCCCCCCCCCCCCCCCCCCCCCCCCCCCCCCAATCCTGTCTATTAATTCGCTGCTTGTCCCTCTGACTTACTAACTGCCCTCTTCAAGGTCCGCCCCTACTGCAGACTGTCACCCAGCAGGGCTATCTGAAAGACCAGCTTAACTTTATGTTGAGAACCATGACCGAAGTCTCAAATTAGACTGGACTGCATGGAGCCTTGGGTTGGGCAGTGAAAGTGACTCACTGGTATGCATGACAAACAACTGCCTCTGTTCATTATGGATATTTCTCTGTGTGTGTGTGAGAGAGAGATTGAACCTCTCCACTGATGTTTAATTCTCCTCCCTCCACCTCCTCCTCTTCCTCTCTCTGTTTCTGTCTCTCTCTTGTACACGCTGATGATATTCAAATGTCTGCAGGAAGGCTAAAAAGGCACAG
This sequence comes from Micropterus dolomieu, assembly GCF_021292245.1. Classification (NCBI taxonomy): domain Eukaryota; kingdom Metazoa; phylum Chordata; class Actinopteri; order Centrarchiformes; family Centrarchidae; genus Micropterus; species Micropterus dolomieu. The sequence goes on from NC_060166.1 coordinate 15,245,388, forward strand.
CGAGTCAGAGGGAGAGAGTCAGAATGGGTATGCGGGCGGGTGGGAGCGCCGTCTCGCGGTGATCAGTCAGAGCGCTTCCAGAGCTGGATTTATGGCACGCAGCTGTTGAGTAGCTGACAGACGTGTGAGGAGCTCAAGCGCGGCTGCTTCTCAAGCTGCTCCTACCAGCTCAATCTCTGCTTACTGCAGCGTAGGAAGGAGGACTTCTGTGCCTCAACACACAACGGTGAGTAGACTGCCTTTTCTTTCACAAATAGTATTTATTTATTTCACAACTTCCTCTTAAGGTCACATTCAAGTGTTTTATAATGTCAACCTTTGACCTAATGTACAATTTCTTAAAATGTTTTCTTCCTTTGTGACCCCTGTTGTGCTGTGATTACTTTGTAGTCCTTCCAGAAGCAGTTTGGCATTTGGAAAACATGTTTTCTGGTTGCCAGCTGTCTGCAGTTTTACCATACATGGCCAGCAATATTGGACTACAAAAATAACTTTGTGAAAGAGCACCTCACTAATGTTTTGTGTCTTATGAGCATTACTCCAGTGTCTTATCATTTTCCATTAGTTAGACCTATGTAGTGTGTGTGTTAGTGTGTACGTCATGTGCTGCTTTAAAAAAAATATAGTTCACTATGCTGTGTCCTATTTTTAGAAGTTGAGGCATCACAGCAGAGTGGAGACATGACGCTGGCCACTTACTACACAGACAGATAGACAGGCAGAAACTACAGCCCTGTGCGTCAGCTTTCGATCGCTCCACGCACCGAGCTCCCCTGACAATTCCTCTGCGAACGTCCTCCAGCTAAACAATGTGAGCTTTCCTAACTCACTGAAACTTTTGGCGTTTGGTCAGGTCAGAGGAAGCCTGGATTCTCAATTACAGCTGGACCCTGTGGATTTTAGTTCAGCCCAGCCTTCACTCTCATCCAGAGGTCAGAGTGAGAGAGACAGACAGGTGAAGAGCATCACTTGTTTAAGGTTATTTGACCGGGTGCCGAAGGATAAATAGCCCTGATAACAGTGCTGAACCAAGGACTCTTCATCTTTGGGAGCAGGGGACTTTGTTAAAGTTCTGTAATGCTTTAGAAACTTCAGGTTTAGTTGTCTCTCCTGAGGTATGGGATAGATACTTGTAAACTCTTAAAGTTTTAGATAATCTAATTTAAAACACGTTTTCCATCACCAGGAAGCTTAAAAGTAAAGGCATGGACCTGATAAAACCTATTTTCTCTCTAAGCCTGTAAGGTCAGATTGTATTTCTGATCATAAAGCCCAATAAGTTGAGCATTCCTGGCACATGAGACTGTTCGGGGAGTGTTTATTTGGGTTGCTATGGAAGGATCAGGCTGTGGCTGAAGGGCTGGTGGTAACACTGAAAATGGAGCTGGAAGACGCCTTTAAAGATTGAGCCTCAAAGCTGCTTCCTCCTACCACTGCTGCTAGTTCGGAGGCCTCTTAATGCCTTCATTTAACATAATTAGACTGGGTTAGATCAAACTCATTAACATCATAATGAACAATTCCAGAGCTCTTTCATCTTCACCGCTCATTTGCCCAAAGTGCAGAGTGGGCTGATCAACATGTTAACACACAAATGATCTGTCGTTGTTAATAGGTAGGAATCGGTCAATTTAACTGATACTGATTTGTCTTTGTTTGATAAAACCCAACTTCATCCATGAACATACATACTGAATGAGCATACACTCTCACTTAAAGTTGTTATTGCTCTACTGTGTTGCTGAGATTAAATATGTCATTATGACTCAATCTCACAAGTACTATTAATAAATGTAAATGAAGCGAGAAATAAAAAACTAGCATTTCACATTACTTACTCCATATCAACCTTCGCTCTCTCTAGAAATTGCACAAAGTCATTTTTACCTCCTTTTCAGGCAACATTCATTTGTTTGGTTGTGAAATAAGGGCTATTTATCGCAGCTGGGCTTGCAGGCCATGTGACATGTCCTGCAGAGAGGCGGCTTTTGTCACAGAAATACTCTCAGCCTTTTATGCCAACACATCCCCTCCCTGTGTTTACTGCAAACAGCAAGAAATGAGCCACACAGACTATAGGCCTTTATTATCGTCCCTCTGAAACATCTCCTCCTGGACCTCAGAGAGCTCAGACCCCCGCAGTGAGCACGTTTGCTTATATTCATCACTCCTAGCTGTGAGGGCAAAACGATATTTTCTTCATTATTTACATAAACATAACTGAATTTGTTCATACAGTATGTCACTGTAGACTGTCAGCCCTTTTCTGCTTATATCTTCATCTCCACATGGAGTCACAGTGGGATGACGTGCCCAGCGGAACATCTGTTAATGTCAAGGAAGAATTACTTTTTGGTTTGAAAAGTGGCTCCTTTAACATGATGGAAAACGCCTTTACTGTGGCAGTAAGGCGCAACATCTGTCCCATATGTAAATGAGCCTGGCTACTGCAGTCTGAGCCCTGTCAGCTTCAGACAACACTGCTGAGACAACCTAGATACATCAGATAAACTTTCCCATAAAGTTGAGATGTGGCAGCTGTAAGGTATTGATGACAATTTGGAGCAGTTTGTTGCTTGGAGAAAGCTGCAGTATGTCTTTGTTTCTGCCTGTTATGGGTGTTTTATTGACTCTGAATAATCTACAACCGACAGCATTTTCTTCAGGCCTTGTCCTCTGCTAAAGCAGATTTCTCTGCAGTCTGTGTCTGGTTATTAATTCAGGTTATTCAATAGAAAGTGACACGACTCCTTTCTCCACAGCCCCGTGAGGCTGTGCGGTCCTTGGCTCCACTGTGCTCAAACACACACTCCCCGTGTCGTTGAGGAATCTGTCCCTGAGGGTACCTCTTGTCACTGTGTCAGATGGTCCAAATGTGCTGACTGGGGGCCTCGCTCGCAGGTTCTGCAGTCCTGCAGTTGGAGCTCCGTCTGTTCTCACGTGAACCGAATACGGAAAATTGTTGTGAAATGAATTGGAGTGTTTAAAATATGCTGACATTCATCTCCTTGGCTAGTGTCATTGATAGCTTGCTGCTGTGTAGCCAGGAAGTACAGCCTTTGCTCTATAATAAGTGGCATTCTCCTTTTGCCTTTTTTTTAAAAACTGCTGGAAATTCCATCAAGTTTTCCGTTGGCCAGATATCCACTGCGTCTGTGCACGAGTTCTGGGCTCATGAATAATATACTGTGCGCTGTGTGAACAAGGCATTGTATGGTGGTGCAGTTTGGCAGTGTGTATGTTAAACAGCTAAACTTCCAACTGAACAGAGTGGATTCAGATTCAGAGCAGAAATCCACCTCAGATCAAACCCATAATGATCTGTTGTTTACCATCTTTTATATATCACAATATTGTATGGATTCAAGATATTGATGTCTGATTACTTTCTCCAAACTTCTTAAAACCTGCATTCATGGTAATAATGTAGATGGCCACAATTTTCTGAAATGGTTCTCCTACAAAGACCCAGAAAGGGAAAAAATGAAAAGAAAAGTTGGTGTAAAACCGCATAAGTGCAAATGTATGTTACTAGAGTGTATGTTACTAGTCACTGCAGACTTTACGGACAAACTTAAAGCTGCAATTATATTAAATATTCGTATATTAAAAAAGCGCGAAAGAGGTCGTCTTTAGTGACAAACACAGGAAATTGTAGCCCATCTTTGCAGTTCCCCTCAGTTGTAGGCAGATTTTTAGCAGCTTTCCGATAATAATTTTTTGTTGTTCTGGCCTACAATGTTATTGTTTTGGCTCACTCTCACCGGTTATGTGTGTGTGTGTGTGTGTGTGTGTGTATATGTGTGTGTATGTATGTATGTGTGTGTGTGTGTGTGTGTGTGTGTGTGTGTGTGTGTGTGTGTGTGTATGTATATATATATATATATATATATATATATAATATGTGTGTGTGTGTGTGTGTGT
>NC_060166.1:15249411-15253375 GCF_021292245.1 Micropterus dolomieu
TATATATATATGTGTGTGTGTGTGTGTGTATGTATATATATATATATGTGTGTGTGTGTGTATGTATATATATATATATGTGTGTGTGTGTGTATGTGTATATATATATATATATGTGTGTGTGTGTATGTATATATATATATATATATATATGTATGTGTATATATGTGTGTGTGTGTGTGTCAGTTTCAACTGGCAGACAGATATTTTCATCAAGTAAATTCTAAAAACTCACAGTCCACTACCTGCCCAGCTCCAAACAGCAGGCAGACAGAGTTGGCAACTAGCTGGTAAACATAGTGGAGCATTTAGCAGCTAAAGAGCTAGATATTTCCCTCAGGAGTTGGTGGAGAACAAAAATGGATATAGAATAGAGAGAAGAGAGTGAATGCTGAAATTATATCTGTCAGGTGGCCAGAAACACGACTCCAAATGAATATTAATGTTGCTCCGTAACTGCTGGATGTGTAAATAGGCAACAGCGTTGCATTCATAATTGCTTCCAAGTGGCCAACAAAAAAAAACAGTTATTGCAGATTTAAATATGTTATTGGTTTTGTCAAAATAATTCTCTGTGTAACAGCAGAGAAGAGTAATCTCTGTATGTGTTTTTGTTTTTGTCTCTTTAACATCTGTTTCTGTACCTGTCTTTGTGTGTTTTGCCCAGCCTGCAGATGGTGCGGGAGCAGTATGTCACCACCACCCAGGGCAGCAGCGTGCCCAGGCCGGTGCCCGACCACGTCTACAACATCGGCATCTATGGCTGGAGGAAGCGCTGCCTCTACCTGTTCATCCTGCTGCTCATCATCATCCTGGTAGTCAACTTTGCCCTCACCATCTGGATCCTCAGGGTGATGTGGTTCAACACGGTATGGATGACTCACCTTGGCAGTTTGTATTTTCAGCTGGGATAGTTTTCAACTCCTTTCTTTCCCCAGGTTCTATGCTTTTCTTTATATCTTCAGCATGACTTATCAGTGTCACTTCCTTGTTCCTAATAACTTCCACATTGACCTAGTACCACTGATAACTACACAGGTAATACTAATATCCATCATTAAGTTATACTTTGCTGTCTAAACAGGATAATTTATTTGTTTATATGAGTCTTGTCAGCCTTTTGTCTCAAGTCCAGATGGCAACTGTGGATTTATGCAGATGCAGAAAAGGGGACAAATCTACACACACATACACACGCACTGTTGTGTGAAGTGCCTGCACAGCTAAAGCAGCTGGCTGGTTTATTCTCAGATGGCCTTAAGTCCTACAGGGAACATTGCTAAGTGTGTTTCAGACTTGGAAACCTGTGAACCTTAACCTGCCACGTTTTGGATTCATACCTTGCAGATAAAACCATCCAGTGGATTTACAGTTAATTATTCAGCTTCACTTGCAGATTGAGATTTCCCTCTTAAATCTGCCTTGCTGTGTTTTCATCTGAATGCACATGTCTTCCTTTTGTTGTAGGAAGGGATGGGACACCTACAAGTAAACTCAGACGGGGTCAAACTGGAGGAGGGCGAGTCCGAGTTTCTTTTCCCCGTCTACACTGAGGAGATCCACTCCAGAGAAGTAAGATAATCAGGAACACACACTTTTCCTGCGTCTCTCCCCACATTCTTCTTCACTTTGCTATCCCTCTTTTCCTCCCTCTAACTTCTGCTTTCCTCCCTCTTCTGTCTTCTCTCAAGCTAACACTCAAACTACTGTTTGCTCAGCTAAGGTAACTGACAGCGTTGCCATTATTTCATCTCACTGTTTACCAGACTTGATTGTGAGTTGGATCTGTGCTGACTACATGTCATGTTATCATCTAAATCTAATCCCTTGCAGAAACTTGAGCAGTTTTTATCCAGCTGTAGCGAGTGAATTGCATATTTCTTTTTTTGGGAGATGTGTCAGAACAAACTGGATTTGGCAGTCCCACACAGTGCACGTGGTGGTGCAGAGAGCTCCCCATTAACCTCAGGGATATTTGTGGTGGAAAGTAGTTTATGGCCAGCCTGCTAGCAGCAGATGGGAACACTTTGTTGCAGTTGTTTACATGTTATGGCTTTTCTTGCTCATAGCAGCAATTTTTTTTTTGCATTCTTTCTTAGTTATGTGCCTCATTAAAAAGGCAATGTATTCCTCATTTATGGATGGACACTTTCTCTAATGTATTCTATAGATTTCTAATTAGATTCAGGATTTAGTGAGCCACCGCTTTGCTTCGACATGAAAGTTATTTCTTGGATAAATCTTTCTTACAGCTGCAAAGGAACAGTGTTAATTTATTGCTAAGGCTACCTCATTTAAACATTTTCTGAACGTTTGCGTTTCTGTCATGTCTCACCAAATTACCAGGTGTCATACCTTCTGCTAAAATCTGTACAACTTTCTAATAAGGCACCATTCACAAAAAGTGTGTAAGCTGTAACTAATGGTTTTACTACTGCTTAATAAATCATTTGGGTCAATATCACTGTATGGTGCCTTTTGGTGTCTCTTATATAAAAAAATGTATTTGCCATGTTAACTTAACATAGAATCACTATGGTAGTTTTGGTTACATTAGGCTTAAGTTTTTATATTCATAAAAAAGCATTTCTTGGCTCTATAGATACGTTTTCTAGATTTTATTTTGGAGGCGGGGTTTGTATAAGAGAATGCGTAATATTTTGCTATGTCCCATCCATTGCTCATTCAGTTTCAGAGAGTAATATATAGTCAAATCATAATATTTTTAAGTTGTTGTTGACAGGTTGCTGACTTGTTTTGCCAAAGTTTAACATGTAATGTAACCCTGTCAGTGTAAAATAAAAAACTGAAGCTCAAAATGTCCACCTTGACGACCACTTAGGGTTAGGCATGTCCAACTGAAACTGGTGCACATGTACGTGATAGGCTGGATATATCATTCATTTGCAGTTAATTTTGAAATTTATAGAATTGTGATATTATAGTTTATAGAATTTTAAAGTTGAATAAATGGTTCACTTTTATATTTTGTCATGCTTTGCGTGTTCTGCTTTGTGTCCGACCCGTCATGTGGTGGTCCACCCTGTAATCTTGACATTTTAAAATAATAATTTAATAGTTCAATCATACCATATATAATCCATTGTGTTTAAAAGCTAAATGTGGGAGGGGAAATAATATGCAAATAAGAAACTGCATCTTAATATCACAGTTTTCTCCAAATAACAAAAAATCAGGTTGTGAAACATCTGTCTCTGGTTGGTGTATATCCTTCTCCAGCAGTACACTTATAAATGTTAAATAATTAATAAACGGTCCTTTCAATAATACAAGTCTGCAGTTGTAGATGGTAATATGTATGTCTACCAGACATGCTTATGTCTTTGAGCTAGAGTCCAAGTCAAGTCTCAAGTCCCGCACCTCGAGTCCGAGTCAAGCCTGAAGTCTTTTGAGGACAATCAATCAATCAAAATTTATTTATAGAGCACTTTAACAGCAATCACAAAGTTGCACAAAGTGCTGTACAGAGATAAAAAAAAAAAAAGAAGCAAACATCAATTTACAGGTTATCACATTCATATAATGTATACCGTTAAAACACTAACAAATGAGTTCCTCCAAGTGTCATCCTCAAAGGTCAAAATCCAGATGGAAGAGATGGGTATTAAGACAAGTTTTAAAATCAGACATTGAGGAAGCCGGTCTAATGGTAAGAGGAAGGGCATTCCACAATTTCGGAGCTGCCATCGCAAAAGTACGGTCCCCTTTAAGTTTGCCACGGGTTTTAGGCACTCTCAGGAGAAAGATGAAGCAGCTCAGATAAATAAGGGGGGGCAAGGCCATTCAAGGATTTAAAAGTCAGTAAAAGAAGTTTAAAATCGATCCTAAATTGAATGGGTAGTCAATGGAGTGAGCGTAGAACTGGGGAGATGTGTTCATATTTACGTGTTCACATTAGAAGACGAGCTGCAGCGTTTTGCACCATCTGGAGACGGGCGAGAGA
>NC_060166.1:15253475-15288350 GCF_021292245.1 Micropterus dolomieu
AAAAAAAAAAAGAAGCAAACATCAATTTACAGGTTATCACATTCATATAATGTATACCGTTAAAACACTAACAAATGAGTTCCTCCAAGTGTCATCCTCAAAGGTCAAAATCCAGATGGAAGAGATGGGTATTAAGACAAGTTTTAAAATCAGACATTGAGGAAGCCGGTCTAATGGTAAGAGGAAGGGCATTCCACAATTTCGGAGCTGCCATCGCAAAAGTACGGTCCCCTTTAAGTTTGCCACGGGTTTTAGGCACTCTCAGGAGAAAGATGAAGCAGCTCAGATAAATAAGGGGGGGCAAGGCCATTCAAGGATTTAAAAGTCAGTAAAAGAAGTTTAAAATCGATCCTAAATTGAATGGGTAGTCAATGGAGTGAGCGTAGAACTGGGGAGATGTGTTCATATTTACGTGTTCACATTAGAAGACGAGCTGCAGCGTTTTGCACCATCTGGAGACGGGCGAGAGATGATCCATTCATCCCATCGAAAAGTGCATTGCAGTAATCTAGTCTAGTAGTCACAAAGGCGCGTATAACTGTCTCAAAATTATGCTTAGAAAGAATCGGTTTCAGCTTAGCCAGCTGTCTTAATTGAAAGAAACTAGATTTAACCACTAACCCAACGTGTTTATCCAGTTTCATATTGGCATCAATTTTGACTCCTAGGTCAGTGACGGTTGGTGTGACATACTGAGCTAGGGGGCCTAGATCGAGGTGAGGAGGGGAGCGAGTCCCAGAGGTGCCGTTAAAAACCATCACCTCCGTTTTGTTTTCATTAAAACTTAAGAAGTTGAGAGCCATCCAAGCCTTTATGTCCTCTAGACATGCAAACAATGGTCTGAGAGTGTCATCCTTACTCAAAGGTACATAGATCTGGCTGTCATCTGCATAACAATGGAAAGAGATTCCATGTTTCCTAAGTATTGAGCCAAGTGGGAGGAGAAAAAGGGAAAAGAGAAGAGGGCCTAGAATTGAGCCTTGCAGGATGCCACAGGAGAGGTGTGCCGTGGTAGACACAGTCACCACAGTTGACACCGAATGTCTTACTTTTCAAGTAGGATTAAAACCATTTTAGGGCTATGCCTGTAATGCCCACCCATCGCTCTAAACGACAGACCAGAATTTCATGGTCCACAATGTCAAAGGCAGCTGTTTAATCCAGAAGCACAAGGACCGCACATTCACTAGCGTCTGTTGCTAAAAATATATTGTTAAAAACTTTTACGAGAGCAGTTTCAAGACAAGTGTGAAGTCACTGTGTGTATGAATTAAGTGTGACTTAAGTCCGAGTCTCAAACTTGAGTCCCCATCTCTGATGTCCACTGAAGGAAACTTCCTGGTGAACTAAAAAGACACAAGTCATGTTGTGTCGTGATTTAAGCCAAAGTGATTTTTCTCAACCTGGCAACCCAAAGGTCGCTTGTATTAACTTGTTATATGAACATATCTCTGTCTATACATTTATTGACCATAACTAAAGCCACAATTTCTAATTAATGAATGTTTTATAAATGGATTTCAGACAGTGGTACCAAACAACCTAAGAATCTACTACCACACTAGCGGCTCTAAGAGGCTGTAATTAGGCACATTGGTGTTTTGAGCTTTTTTAGCATAGTTTGCCATCTTAATCAAACTTGCTAGCATGCTAACATTTGCTAATTAGCACTAAAAGTCCAGCTGAGGCTGATGGGAATGTTATTAGTTTTGCAGGTATTTTGTTATAAATCGTGATATAGTTTAAAAAATCAGGAAATCAGCAAGTTATTACCATTCTTCTCGATCTTTCATAGCAATCCATTCTACACATGTTGAGATATTTTACTAAAAACAACAACTGTCACCGTCATGTTGGTACTAGAAGTCAAAGGACAACAAAAGTCAGTGGGATTCATCCACTGTTGAGAGGGGATCATCAATGTCTGCATGACAATCCATCAATTAGCTGTTGAAATATTTCAGTCTTGACCAAAGTGGTGGACCCACTAACAGATTGTCATTACCATCCCTAGAGTCATGCTGCTAGCAGGCTAAAAACCTCATAGTTTGTGTTTGTTCAAGTTTTGTTAATTATAAATATATTCACACGAATGTTGTATTTCTGTATTCTATCTGTAGGATATACGCAGGATGATTAAATGGCAATTTCTTTTGTCCTTTTTCAGGACTCTTCTCTTCTAGTGCACTCATCGGAAAATGTTTCCCTTAATGCCCGCAATGTAAATGGTGATGTCACAGGGAGGATATCTGTGGGTAAGAGCCTGAAAGAGGACACATGTGCACACAGAGAGACACATACAGCACTCATGCATAACAAAGTATCCCATTGATGTATGAGGGCAATAGTAAAGTCATTCATGCGCTTATCCTGCAGCTATTTCTCATCCAACATTAACAGTGACAAGAAGCCATCTTTCCATGTATAATCTCTTAGATTTCCATTTAAAATCCATTAAATGCAACACTCCTCTCTCTATCTTGGCTTCTGGATCTTTCTATATTACACAGAGGGCCCAAGCCCTGTGGAGGATCATATTTGTGCGTCTTTTCTGGTTCACCAATGGCTGCGTTTGGGTATTTTGTCATAATTAAAAGGCCAACAAATGACCCAACTAATTGCCGTGCTCCACAGTGCTGTTATGTGTCCTTCATCGTTAAGCCATAACAAAGCATGGCCTGCATCCTCTCGGCCCTCTGTGAATAAAAGTATAATGCTCGTTAGAGAAGATTACATGCTGGTTCACAGTTGTAGGTGCTGAAGTGGGTTAAATATCTCACTGACCACTGATTTGCCTCACACAGCGGTGTGAACACTGATGTAGTAAAGGGTCCAGTGAAACAACCTTACGATACCTTTCAGTTTGAGAAATGATAGGCTCTTATTTTCCTCCTTCTCTAAGCACTGCTGATTTGAAGAGTTTATCAGGAAAACACAGTTTGATTTTGATGATTGTCATATTTTCATGTAATATTGCCAAACCCCACAGGTATTCTTGCTGTTGTTGTTTTTGTCGTTGCAGGTCCAAAAGAAGCTCAGGGACATGCTCGAAATCTGCTCATTAACTCCCACAATGACAACATGCTGTTCACTGCAGATGGCGACCAGGCTGTGATTGGACCCGACAAACTACGAGTCACAGGTATACCAACGTCTGCCACCTGCTGTTTCCTTGGAAATACTGCACACCTCTTGGCGAAAATGTTTTTCATATTTGGAAAAACATAATATTGACAACAGATGTGAACTCAACAGGAGCAATTTGGTTTGATGGCAGATATCTGTGTAACAATCCGGCAACCAAGGACAAAGACAGACGCAGTCAGTTTCATAATCATTCATGTCATGGATATCTCTAAAGTACACCTACTTGTCAAGAGCTCTGATATCTAAACCTGAACGTGCATTAATACCATGTAGGTGAGATCCTTCGCATTAATAGAAAATTCTAATCTAGTATTTTTATCTTTAGTTTTGATTTTACAAAATAAATATCTCACCTCAGTATCACATTATCAGTATCTCATGCTACACAAAAAAGGGTAAAATATTACATTATCGGGCTGAACGACCCCCCCCTTGTCTTTTCTGTCCTGCTTCACCTCACTGTCTCTATGTCCAGTGTGTGTATTGATTGCAGTGTGGGTCACTGACCACACACTGGGATGGCTGATTAATGTTGAAGGGAGTGTCAGCTGATAGCTTCATAATGCCTGGGGTCATCCACAGAGAGAAGGGCGCAGCAGCAGAGGAGCTGTTTGGTAAAATCCCTGAAACAAAAAAGCTTCTGTACTCACTGTGAGTCGAGTGGTTACTGTACATCCACCACAGTTGGATCCATATTTCTGCATAGGATGTTGGGGGTTTTGGAACCAATTTCCAGTGTGTGTCTCCCATAATCTGTTATCTAGTATTGCCTGCTTTACATAAGTCAAAGTGAGCAGACAGTCTACTTTCTTTTGAAAAACACATTGAAGCAACATTTTGCAACATGACAGTCTACAGCCATGATAGCAACTCTGTGAGACTGTAGTTAGGCACAGCAGCGCTTTGTGCTAAATACTAATGTCAAAATATTAACATGTTCACAATGATGATGCTGATGCTAAGCAGGTATAATGTTTAACATCTTAGTTTAGCATGTTAGCATAATAACGTTTTCTAATTAGCACAAATGCTAGAAGCTCTAAGTAAAATCAGGGGGTCAGTATTCATCCTCTGGGGACCACGATTGTCTCCTAAGCCTGATCTATGTACAAGCTTTTGAGATATTTCATTCTGGTGAACATGAAAGTAAACTGAATGTCCGTGGGCAAGTCATTTAACGTTACCTGACCACAAAAATCGTGGTGGGAACAGCTGGAATAGTGTTGTGTGGCGGGGTCCAGGCCACTTTGGTTCCCATTTACAGAGCCAGGGCTGTGTACAAACAATGTTTTTTTTTTTTCAGAGCACACACAAAACGAACTTCTACGGAGCGTGAGGAGATATTCACTGAATTTGACAAAAACACGTGTATTGGATTAGAATCCCTTACCCCACCTTTAAATGTGCACAAATGTGGCAGTTTCTAATAGCTAATTAGATGCTTGTTTTAAGTAGTTGTTAATATTTTGTAGCCCATATTTTAGTTTATTTTGACTGCTATAACAGATGATGATTTGGAAATTACAGAAACCCTGTATTTCAGTGGCGAGCCGAACAGGTTGTCGATTAAGAGTGTTGTATTAAAGCTGTAGGCCACCACGTGAAAAATACGTTTTGTACTGTGCAGGGTGTTTCAGGGGAAAACAAGTGTACAAAACCTAGATTACAAAAAAAAAGGCTGCTGTATTAAAAATGTTACGCTCACGGTTATAGTATCAGTCTCTCAGACTGACGTGTATTCTGTGACACGTATGAATGTGGGCGTCTCTTTCTCCATCAGGTCCTGAAGGAGCACTGTTCCAGCACTCAGTGGAGGTGCCCCTGCTGAGATCTGAACTTTTCAAAGACCTGAGGTAAGCATTTCAGCCATTGTATGGGTCACATTATTGGATAACACATTGAGTCCAACAAGTCTTGTGGAAGTATCAGGAAGATATTCAGAACATTTGATTGGGCCATGGCCTTGGAGTAAACAAATTTGCATGACATTCATTAAAAAATACCTCTAATTTCCCCTGTTATGTAAAATAAAACTAAAGAGGATCAGATTTTTCGATTAAACAGATTTGTGTTGTGTTTAATAAAAATGTTTTGCTTTAGGTTGGAGTCTCCTACTCGCTCTCTCAGTATGGATGCACCAAAAGGAGTTCATATCAAAGCGCTGGCTGGCAACATTGAAGTTGCTTCCAACATGGATGTTATTCTGCAATCTGGTATAGGACTGGTAAGAAAAAAACATTTTCCACTACCTCAAGTCTGCTAAACATCATCTTCAGGTCTGTTTTTTCTTTTGATTACCAAGGGGATATACACAGTATGTTTTTTAGCAACATGCTGCTTCACACTTCTGTAATTTCTCACAGTCGCACCTGGGAGATTTTCATCCAGAGGAGCCTCACTCAAGTGAAGTTTGACAGTAGCTCTGCTTTTTCCATTTATTGGACGTTTTGGTACAAAATGCTTTACAGAGTGCCTTGAGAGAGCTCAACTTTAGTTCTACATTACTACCTTTATTTAGTTGTAAGAAAAAAGTAATGTATATCTATATATTGTGGTTGTAAAGGTAAGGTACCCAGAGTGAGAATTATACTATACATTTATATCTTGGGATACAAGCAGAGTTAACCAAATCTGAACATTTTTATAAAGCCAAATAGGAGCACTGAGATCTGTAAACTATAACGAGTTCATTGCCTTTTGAACTTCAAAAACATTTGTTTGGACTCTGTAGGTCTGTTGTGGTGTAGTGGTTAGCAGTTTCCATGTTACTGTTTCGAGTGAGTTTTGGTGATTGATTCTGGCTGAATTAGGGCTGTGTAATTCTTGTGGTGCAGCTAACTGGCTGAACTAGATCAAGCATTTCTATCACCAGTACTTATTTTACCTTTTTGAATTAATTCTCAGTGCATTTATATGACAACTTAGTTACAGGCCATAAAACACTTCCATCCATCTTTTTTTTGTAATGGGGAAGGAAACTGAACTTGTCCTGGATAATTGTGAACTTTATTTGAATATTCACTTCCTGTGGTTTTCAGTGTTTTTTTGCCACAGGAATATTGACTTTGTATCACATCTATTTATATCTTCCTTATGGATCAGCGCACTCGTTAGACACTCACTGGACATCCATCTATCTGTCACCACACCGTGTGCCATAATGTGTGTGTATGCACTCGCCTTAAGTGGAAACTAAGACTGAAGCAGAGTGAGATTTCTTTGTTGATTCATTGCAACTCTGTTGTTCTCCTTTATATTGTCCTTGCTCTCCTCGCTGTCTGCAGTTGGTGCTGGATGCTGAGACAGTGCGCATGCCAAGCCTGCCCCTGAGCAAGGAAGGTGTTTCTGGGTATGCTCAGGGTCTCTATGAGGTCTGTGTCTGTCCCAGCGGCAAACTCTTCCTGTCCAAGGCTGGGGTCACCTCCACTTGCAGCGAGAATCAGGAGTGCTAGAAAGACTGACAAGGTAATCGATTTTCCATCTCTCGGTAGATGCATCTTCTGGGAGGCACCTAGCACAACTGTTTATATCTGGCTAGTTTTTTGTATCTTTATACAACAGTAGATCTATGATGACCTTAGTGCTAACATCCCACAGGCACATCAAGGCCTGTAAAAATACAAATGCCTGCTGGCGTACATGTTGGAGATGTCATGAAATGCATCCTTTTAGTTGCATTTATGACCTTCTAACCATTCAGCTAAAACAAATTGGCACTCAGTTTCAAATATATCTGCATCAGAGCTTTGTGGAGAATTTTTACACACACAGTATTGTGGCTGGGCAATGAGGAGCTGGCAACAGCTTACATCCTATGCAATATTATCTTGTGGTGCAATAAATAAAATTGACACATACCAAGGACTTGGAATAATCAAAAATAAATATCTCAAAAGCTGACAGAATGTAAATGGAAATATTTATTTAGGTTAACCCTTAAGCCCTTCTGGCTCCAAGCCCTTGGTATGTAGGTTTTTGTCTTGGTGTTTAGCATGGGGGGGAGGGGATTTGAGAAATGTTGGTATATATTTTTACATTGTCTTGGTCACTTCAGAGATCTTTTTTTTTCTTTCTTTTTTTAAACTCAAACCCAGATACAACACTAGACAACAGCCTTGTTTCTTATTTTGTTTACTGCTTTATAGGGTTGAGCTTAAAATACCATGTCCTTATAGTACCATGAAGTGTTAGTGTATCACATGTCTGTTTTTTCAATTTATAAGATTATGTTTGGCCTGTGTTATTTTAAGCCCTGCATTCGCATGTAATTATGCATTAGCTATTAGACAGACATTACCTTTGACCACAGCAACAGACAAGCAAAAACCAAACAGGTCTAATAAAGGTAGTGTAGCTGTGGGTAGTTTGATTGGAAAAATAGTGGGATTCAGTTTTGTTTTTTCCTTTTGGGTCAAATATGCCTTGATTTTTTTGTTTTCTTTTTACACAATATGCATGACAGGTATTTGACAAGATTTGCCTCTGTTATAAGAATTAAGGTTCTCAGTTCACTATGACAAAACAGGCTATTTTTTAAAAAATTGTGTGTTTACATTGAGCATTAGCATCAATATATCTGCAAGACTGTTTTTAGCATAATTAACATCATATTGTGTTTTGTTATTATTGTCTGTCTTAATAAATAGTTAATTTGCAGTTCTCAACTACGTTCTGGCATATTTTGATAGTGTGTAATATGTATTTATTAACTTTGTATGTTGAATAAACTTTGTGGTATTCTTCTATGATGTCTGTCAAAGCTATTCATTCTTATATATTTCTTTTTCTGAAGACTGGTCTTACGTTTTTTTCTAATCAAATATTATGGACACAAAAGCCCCAGGGGACTGGCAGTATTTCCACTGTTTATTGTGTTTAGCTGTGCACAAAAGCTGTAATGTAGAGATGGATACAGTTTAAATTTCCTAACCAGATTTAATGGCTCTGTGATGCACTCTAGTGGAAATGCTCTGCAGTACCACCATGATGCACAAAACAGATGTTCTGACCATCAACACAAATTAATCGTTACACCACCAAGCCAACGGAGCAAACTTTCTGATGTTATTCAGTAAGTCCCAATGGTTTGTGCCAGTATCAGATCTTACTATCTGATATTCCAATATGATTTTTATTTTTACATGTCTTAATTTACTTTTTAAACAACATAATCCCACAAGTGAACTTTGTACATTATGACTGAGTTAATATTTCTCCACTTGAAGAACAAATAGGTTTTTAAAATCATCACATTAGCTTTTCTTGTAGAAACAAAAATGGACACAATTTATTTAAGGGGACTTTATTAGGCCTTCCTATGGCACAGTGTACATCAACATGTATGATACACGAGGTTCTCCATGGTTTAGTCATGGACACCGTCGACAGAGTCACCTCAAGCTGGATGTGTAATAAGACAACCGATACCAAGAAGCACATTTTAAAATAACATTTACAATATGTGGTCAGTGGATGTATAGTCCTTTAATTTAATTTAATTAACAAAAGAAAGCCAATAATACAATAAAAACAGACAAGCACCACAGTTTGGTTCTATTCTATGTTCCTTAAACCAGAAAAGTTCAAATTACCAAAAACATGACCATGTTGGCAAAAGTTAACATGTTGAGGATTGTGCCCAAAATATAGCGCGCATATATATATATATATATATATATATATATGGCTCTTTATTGCATCATTCACCTACTGAGTATTTCCAAACAGGCCCTCACTGTAAAAAGAAAAACTTTTGGATGACTTGCTTAAGCAAAAGCGGAGCTACAGTCACTTTGCAGACTCTGTAGGGCCTCAAAGTACACATGGTTCATATGAACAGGTAATGATGCAATATATAGAGCTCAGCAAACATAGCTAACAAAACCCCAATGAAAATAACAGACTTTTCCATTCACAGTTGGATTCTCCCAAATTGCTGGGATGACACGCATTCTGCAAGTGCAAGTGTGAGTACATGAGGGGGATTTTCAAAAAAGTGCCTTGTCCATTAACAAGTGACTGGCTATGTTACAGAAAATGTACAACTTTTACAGAAATTATATGAAATGAAACATAAAAATACAAAAAAGAATGTTTACAAACATGATTATAATTTCCTTGACTTGCTGAGATCTTGCAAATAGGACACGTTGCATGACAGTAATTGCAGTATTTGCCATTCAGAGATTATCTACATCTTCATTATTAGCGCATCCTTCCAGTACACTCAAATGGTTTTCTGTAGCAAGAAAATATATATTTATATATATATATATATATATATTTTTTTTATAAAAGATAAAGTAAAAAAGCAGCATATTTTTTAATCTAACTCAGAGCAAATTTATTCAATGTGGGGACTTTGGTAAACAAAATGTATTGCTTATGCATTTGTATATACAGCATATGCAGAATTGTTTTTATAATACAGCAAATCACATGAGACAGCCTAATTAGCCTAATTATTTACTGTGCACGGGCCACACATCACAGGTAGAAACTGCATATGTACCATAAGCTGCCATGTGCATACTTCAATTTTATTAAAAGTGATATACATGACCTCTATCTGCCACAGGTGTCCTCTATTCCACAGAGGATCTCTACATACTGTAGTTTCAATGTCATCTTTGACAACAGTATTATATTTTTTGCTGCACAAAGGTTTCAAGCTTTATGATAATCCTTGCGGTACATTCCATCACTCTCATTGCCACCTCAGATGTGTATCTGTCGTTGGGAATCTGTGGAAATGGCAGGAGATCAGGATAGCGAGTTCTCAGGCTGTCCACACCATATCCTTCCAGGATCTGAACATCATTTGCAAGGCCTGTTAACTGGGAGTTGTACTCCTCAACTTTTTGAGCCAGAGCAGTTGGTTTCACATCTTTGTCTGACTTTCCTCTGACTGCATAGTCGGCGGCTATCAGTGCAAGCTTTGTGGCCAGGTAGCATTTGAAACAAACCCACTCATTGGCATTTTTATGGAGATCATTCCGAGCAGCAGAGTAGTTTGCTCTTGCTTGTCTCAGCCACCTGCGGGCTTCTACAGGGTTTCCAACTGTCTTGAAAGTAGGGGGCACAAAGAAACGATGAGAGTGTGATGAACCTGCATAGCTTGCATAATGTTCCCTGAACTGTTGCCTCTCTGACTTGTGATTTGTTGCTTCTTGGTTCCACGATGAATAAAACCTTTGAAATGAGAACTTCTCTGACTGGAAGCGGGATGATGATGTGGAGTAGGATCTCCTGGAAGCTCTGTCTGTATTTTGCTGATCAGCCAAAGACTGTTTCTCCATCCTGCTGATCTCGTTCTGCAAGTGCTTGAAGACTTCTGTGGCAATGTCCAGATTCTCTGCATTTTTGTCTGGATGCCACTTGAGATACAATCGCCGTATTATCTTCTTTCTCTCTGTCTCAGAAAGCTTCCAAGCTTGTTCAACTACTAAGGTCACTTCTTTCAGAATCTCAGGCAATGCATGAAGCTTGATCTTTTTCGGAGACTGTTTTTGAGGGGGGGGTCTGAGGTTTTCCTTACCAGCAAAAAGAGGAGGGATCATTCGTAGACCAGAGGAACGACTGTTTGGGCTTGTAGGAGTTGATGGGGCACTGGTGTCTCGCACATGGGTACTTTCATCTTGTCTTGAGAATTTGTATAAGTCGAGGGAACTGACTATTTTGTACTCACTGTAACCAATGTCAATCTGGAAGCACTTTCCAAGAAAACTCCTGTTTTCCTCCTCTTCTCTTTCTACTTCTTGAACAATGATGGCATATGTATAAGTAGGCTGGTAGGACCCATACATGTCTCCACCCTCAGAGTCTACAAGGTAACCCACATACTCTCCTGGATAAAATACATTCATGGGATCCATGAGGAGTGTGTGATGTATCTCAGCTGGTATGGGTGTTCCAGGGAGGGGAAGCTCAAGTTTTGATGGCTCTGTTGAGTCATACTTGACCCCCAGGTTGTCCAGCTTCTCTGTGATTCTGTAGATGTCATTACAGCCCAGCATGGCAATCAAATAGGATGTGTCAGAAATCAAATTGTCTGTAGCAGACTTCAATGTCATTGCCAGTGCTAAGAGAAAATTAATGTCTTTGCTGTCTGAATGTTGGATGTAGAGGTGAATCACAGCTGTCCCATACCTCTTGAGAAAGGCAAGTGTTTCGCTGCGGCTGTGTGGGATGGGACTACATCCTTTCACTCTTAATGTTGTCTGTAGTTTCTCAAAACAAGAAACTTTCAGTCCTTCACAAAGTGCTTTGCAAAGACGTATGGCTTTTTCCTCATTCACAAGGTATGCATTGTCATTCTCATGTTTCATTATTCTTATCAGTCCTGTAATGAACTGCTCTGATGACAGCAACAGCTGAAGGCGACCTTGAAGTGAGCAAAGTGCTCCAAATTGGCACATTTTTGGAGAATCCTCATCAAGTTGCTCTTCAAGAATGCTGCTCAACAGTCTAGGCCTTAGTTTCTGTGGAAGCAGCATGATCAGCTTTGTGTGAAAGGCATGATCTTTGCCTAGATAGCACTGGCTCATGTCCACAAGCATCTGAACTCCAACATTACCCTGAATTCTGCTCTTGAAGTGTGGGGCATCATCAAAGACCAAACTACTGGATTTTGCTAATCTACCATCATGACTTGGCAGATAAAATGTCAAATCTCTGAGACTCTCAAGATCTTTGCGAATTTCCACTGGATCATTGTGGAGAGACTTGAACAATCCTGAAACAACCCTTTTTACTGTTCTCATTTCATTAGGATCAAGCTGCTTGCCCTCTGAACTTCTGTAAATTCGCCACAGCACTTCAACATACTGTTTGGTTGACACAACGTCTTCCGTGCCAAGAAGTTTGAACAGTTGATGAAAGGTACCAAGTTCTAGAGGTAATTTGTACAAGTAGGGTTTGAAGTCAGATTCATTGTCCAAATTAATGACAACCTCTTCAGGTTTCAGCAATTTCCAGCCATCTTCAACCATGACAAAAGCAACCCCACGGAGCTGGTAACGGAAATCTCTTTTATCTGCATTGAGGAACTCATAGGTGGACCTTAAAACTTTGTTTCTGGTTTTCACCATTTCATCATCTGGACTAGATATGTTGCAGATGTTCTTGCAGTTGTTTATGACTTTCTCTAAAGGTGGGTCCAAGTTGACACCTAACATGTCCAACACTTGATCAAGTTGTTCCTGTCCAGTGAGAGTGCTCCCCTCCTGGTCCTTTATGCTTGATGGTGTAGCTTTCTCAGGTAGAATTGGGCAAGATGTCCACAGCAAGTGAATGATATCTGTTTGCTTGAATTTTGGATTTACCTGAGACCCACTGAAGCGAATCAGAGGAAGTGTGCCACTCATGTCTTGGTACTGCGAATGAAGCTTGACGAGTTCTTTGGGGGCTCTCTCAGGACACAAGAATGGTATCATGGAGAGCTCTTTTAGAAAAGTACCCTGGAACAGGTCCGTCCTCTCTTTGAAAATGTGGTTCATGAGAACATCAACAATGGTTTGCACTTTCTCTTTGGTCCAGTTCTCTGTTTGGGCTTTGATGCTGACCTCTTTTGCAAACTGAAGAACTTGCTGCTGTGACACTTCATGCTTGAGACCAATATTTCTCAGAAAGGTTATCCATGAGGTGAGCAACAATGTCCCATTCTTGGGTTTTGACACTTGCTCAACTTTCTTAAAAAAGTCACTTGGTATGAATGACTTTGCAGGTAGCATAACTTCAAACACCTTCACTGTCTCATCATAGAAAAACTTAGTTGGCCTGAGTCTGTTTGAGAAGTCATAAATGAACAACAGTCCCTCCAATTTCTCATAGAGCTGATTCTTCATCTCGCATGATTCTTCCATTGACAAAAGTCTCTCCTTTAAGTAGACAATGTGTTCAACTTTGGCATCATAGGAAAGACTCTCAAACTTTGGTAGGAGATGTTGAAGGTAAATTTCTAAGTCATCAATTGCCATGCAGCCAAGGAAGGTGTATAGTTCTTTCAGCTGTGGACTGTCAGCAAGAAAGGCAAAGGAGGCTGAGTGAGCCCATTTGTCTATGTCCACAATGGGAATGCTTTTTCCAAGGACATAGTTTGTCCCATAGTTTGCAATGCTGATGAATTTCCCACTAACGGATTTAAAGCATGGGAGGAGTTTTAGGCTCTGTGCATCCTGTTGAGTGAGGTTAGCTAAGTTGCAGTTGAAATACAACAGAAGAGCCTCAAAGTCCTTGTCAGTTAGGTGTGCTACTTTGAATGCTGATGTTTGAACCATGTACTCTACAGCTTTCAGAATGCTTGATGGATTTTCAATGTTTGCTGTGTGTTGTGCCAGAAAAGGCATGATAGGATTCTCTTTGACACAGATCTTGTTCACTGCAAGCTGAATGCACCCTGCTTTCATGAGGATGTGAAAGACTCTGTCATTTTGGCCATGTGGAAATATGGCTATGTTCATCAAACTCAGAGGAAAAAGCACATCATGCTCAGGGACAACTATCTTTTCTCTTGCCATGAATTTGATTCCAGGTAGCAAAGCCCAGTCTTTCAGAATGTCAAGCACGGTGTCAAAGCTGGGTTTGATGTCCACCTGATCTTCCTTAACAGCGATATTCTCACTGATAAAGTTCCACACATTCTTCAGCCAAGATTCACTTGCGAAGGTGTCTCTCCACTTTACAGGGATCTTTGTTCGATACTCTCTTGGAAGAACAGATCCCAGTAGGTCACCAAAGCTGCTGATGTCAAAGATCTTTGCAGCTCCTTCTTTCAAAAGGATGTTGCTGTACCTGATGTACAATGTATTCATGAACATCTCTTTCCTTGATGAGATTAGCTCATGGT
Organism: Micropterus dolomieu; assembly: GCF_021292245.1. NCBI lineage: Eukaryota > Metazoa > Chordata > Actinopteri > Centrarchiformes > Centrarchidae > Micropterus > Micropterus dolomieu. The sequence goes on from NC_060166.1 coordinate 15,267,469, forward strand.
GTGTTGTCAGGAACTTTGGTCTCTTGGAATCAAACACCTGTACCATATTGTCCATTGTTATCAACAGAGGCAAACCCTCAATTTTGACTTCATCCACTTCAATATCTTTGAAGCAGTAGTCGACTAGAAGCTTCAAGTTGTGCACCAGCTTGTAGCTTGACTGTTGGAGACGGCAGGGGAGTTTTCCCACATGGCAAGATGTGTCTGGTGATGAGAAAGTATTAAGAAAGTTGCGGACATCCGCCGGTGTCACATAACTGACTGGTATTCCAGCATCTTCCAAACAAAAATAGAGATTTGCTGTCTCCTCGCAGCTGTGAACCAGGTTAAAACCAATATCGAGAAGCAAGGTTTTCAGCCTGTAGACATTTTCAGCCACAGACTTCCTCGAGGTGATGTTGTACTCTGTGTTTTTCAGGTGCTGAAGCTCATCTTGTAGCAGATTATCAAAAAAGGCTCTGCCTTTGTTTGCAGTGGATGTATTCACCCATGAAATGTAAATGACAGAGTGCATGTCAGAGTTGTCACTGTGTGCTGCTCTGACTACAGGAAGCAGGCGCTTTAGGTCAGCATGGATACAGTTGTACACTGCTTTAACCAGGCAGTACCAATCTGGCTGTATATCGAGTCTGTTGACCGGGAAGAAGAACAGATATTTCCGCAACGTATCTTTAACAACATGAAGCGGTGTTCCTGGTAGTACGGTCATGGTGGGATCAGGACCTGGGAAGTACCGACGTTTAAGCTGTATCAGCAGTTCCACACAGGCAGGGGTTATAAGTAATGTCATCAAGTTGTTATTCCAGTCACTCCTTACCCCCACTCCATTGTCATCTCTCCATAGGTTTCTTCTAGCAGAGTCTAGGGCAAAATGCCCATTGACATGAAAAGGTAAGCCAGTCTCCAGTGAAAGGGGCAGAAAACAGAAGGCTCTGTGGGGTTTTTTGTAGTTGTGGCTTACACATGCAGCTACCCCTCCACGTGGAAATAGAGTTATGTCTTCATTTTTGTGAGCCGAGATTACACTTTTTGAGACCTTTTCAATGTCAGGGAAGCCAGATCGGTTGCAGATCATCCATGTGGTCAAATTTCCATCAGTGTCCTCTATGTCCATTGTGTAGGTTATCTGTTGGACTGGGATAGCGGTGAGCTGCTTCTTTTTGGTCACACTATCAATGACTGAGGCATGAAACTGTTTGCGTTTTAGCCGATCACCATCTGTTATTTTGGCTGTCACAGAATAGAGCACTTTCAGTTCTCCAGATGAATGACCAATTTCACAGATTGATATTTTCTCCATGTGGTTGAGAAACATCAGAAGTTCTGCACCATCAGTTTTTAGCTTATCCAGAAGGTTTTGCACCATTCTGTCTGATGCGGGGACAGAACTGATCTCTGATGTCTTTGCCATCTCGGTAGAGCGGATGGGGAATCTGAACATTGTGCTCCGTTCTAACTTAAAATGAGCTCCCAAGTAAAGACTTAGAACATCTGAAAACTGGGATCTGAAGTCAGAGTCCAAGTCTCTAAACATTCTTCCAGGACTTACAGATGTAGCCCCAGGTGCATACTGTGCATGTGGATCAAAGATGCACAGAATGTCATTGTTTGAAATGAAGGACGGGCAGTCAGTAATGTGATAGACAGAGTTGAATCCTATGCCGTACTGACCCGTTTTGCCTGGATTGGCCTCTTTTGTTCCTCTTCCGAGGTTTTGTATACCTCTGACATCGTCCTCTGTGAAAGGCTGGTTGTTATAAACACAGAGGGCAGGGCCTTGCATTGGGATCCATTTATCATCAAATATTCTGTCTGTGGGGTGTGTCCTTGAATCAAAAACAAAGTAGATTTCAGTGGCTTTGGCATCATCTGCGTTTTGAAGCAGCTCTTTTAGCATTTCTTTTTCTGATGGATAAGCATTGAGAATGCTTTTAATTCTGCTTGTGAGTTTTTCTTTCTGTCCAAACTCACTCCCAAGTGTAGTGAAGCAGACATTTGAGGCATACCTCTCCAAGGCTTTGTGACGTTTTGGAACTGCTCCTAATTTCACAGCAACCTCTCTTGGAATATCCCCATGACAGTATTTCACAGAAGTGTCTCTGACTTTGATCCAAGGGCAATCATTGTAGCACAGTGATTTGGATGGCTGCAATGTCAGATTGGAGTCAGGTAACAGAATCCCACTATAATTTGCTTGGCAGTATTCTTGGTTCTTGTCTCGTATCAAGCTCCATATTCCTTCACTAATAATTCTGCGACACAACTGGAAGTTCTCCTCGGGGAGTGCCCTTCGCCCACATTCTTGCTTCACAGTTTCAAGAACTGCTGAGAAATCCTCGACTGTGAAGCTGGGCTGTACCCCAACATTTTCAAAGAGCTCCCGGCAGCTGTTTCTGTATTTGTTAGGGAGCTGATAAAGATGTGGAGCGGCATCAAAATTCAGGTGGAATGCAACTTTGGAGGGACTGACATATGTATTCTCCACCAAGATGGAATTGAACGCTTTCAGTTCCTCAGTTATTTGTCCTTTTGCATTCTCATCCTGTAGCATTTCCTCATGAAGAAACTTGTAACAGGCATTTGTTATGTTTTCCTGATACAGTGTGACACCATCAAATGATTGAGACAGTTTCTTGAGTTGACTGATGACCAGTCCAACTGAGGGCTTCCTTATTAGACCGAGACAGTCTTTGACAGCCAATGACATTGCACCACAACCTTTGAACGATGGAGAATTCTCATTCAGAATTGGCTTCATCAGACAGACTGTGTCCTGATGTTCAGTTGTGAAAAGTTCTCTAGCAGAGAACATCGTTGTTGGGGAAAAGTTATTCCCATGCCACGGCAGTGAGAAGCCTGCAGGTCTTGTCAGGAATGGAAGTAACTTGATGTCCTGTAGTTTTTCTAAGAGCTCAGCTTCTCCTGTATCTCTCATCTTCAGTTTCTCATCAATGAGACTGAGTAGTATACTGCTACGAAAGCATGCAGCTGTGTGATCCTTCTCATTAAGATCAATAACAGATTGAGCACGTTCAATCAGGTCCTCCCATGACAGATCATCTTTAACCATGCCTAACTGCACTAGCTTCACTAGACACACAGGGTTTAAATAGTCTTTTGAAGTCCCTTCAGGAAATCTCCCATCATCAGTGTTGTAGAGTTTAGCAACTCTTCCCTCTGGGTGAATGAGTCTGCAAGGTAAAACCAGTTCCTTATTAGCGCCAGAGCATGGTATACAAGGAGTGACCCTGAGAATTGATGCAAAATCTTCAAGTTTCTCATTCAACACATAATGCATCAGGGGATCACGGAGCTCTTTGTCAATTTCCTCAATGTGAGGAAAAAAGACATCTGAAAAGAACTGCTTCTCTGTCAGGGTGTTTTCCATCAACTTCCCTTTACATCCAGCATCATCAAATCCCTCCTTCACCCAGTCAGGCAGCTCGACAGCACATAGGTTTTGCGAGCCACTCTTCTTGAGGTATTTCAAGAATATCTTGAAAGCGGCAGGACCAATGTCTGGCCTACACAGTAAGGCATCATCAAGGAATCTGACATACTTGATTGACACCCAGGTTGTGCCGTCTGAGAAAACCTTTGCATGCTCACTGTCACCTCCTTTGGCTATTTCTTGGTAGACACCCTGGCTGATCAGTGTGAAGTCATCATGCACCTGACTTGGATCTGGCCATGCTGCATAATAGCTGTAGTCAAGCAGTTCCCCACTTTCAGCCATTGAACGTAGCATTGCGAGTGCTGCTAAATAGGCCTGGACAATGACATGTCTCATGAACACAGAATTCCACTGTCCTTTGGTGTCCGTCTTCCAGATCTCTTTGCGGTTGGAAGTCACAGCAAAGCAGCCATTAATATGGACTGGTAGGCCTGTTTTGATTCTGAGTGGTAAGTAACAAAACACCTCTCCGATTTGTGTGGCATTTGTCTTTACCGTCCATTTGCGATTCTCTTCCTCTGAGAGCAGAACAGCCACTCCTCCACAAGGCACTAGTCCAAGTCTTTTTCCACTATCACTGAGGGAAAACTTGAGTGCCTCAGTTACATCCATGCATGAGCAAATGAGCCAGTTGGTGACCTCAACTGCCTTTTGGGGCATTTCATCTGTGAGTCTTCTTGTCTGAACACCTTTAGCAGCCATCTCAAAGTACTGGTTAGGATCTTCCTCAGAACCTCTGAACAGTGGCGAGTGGAGATCGACAATGCGTTTGAACACGTTATGAAACTCCTCTACCAAAACGCGTATGATGCAGCCGGACTTTGGAACATCAGCAGGTACCTTGTTGGTGCTTGCCACTTTCTTCATAACCTTTGCTGCAGATTTTAGGATGCTCAGAGGACCATATGAGGCTTTGGATGACCACACACTTTTGTTTATGGTGACAACATCTTGTGCTCCAGCTGGATTTGGTTCCTCATATTTCAGGTATTTTAAGACCATACTTCCAACATGCTGAGTGAACAGAATGAACCGATGGCCACAAATGCTGAACTCATCAACCAGGGAATAGATGTCCGTGGTGTTGTAGTACAGACTACTGATTTCACTTAGCGAGGCTTCCTGCTCTGTTCTGAATGGGAGTCTGAACAGTGTACCGTTGTACTTGTATGGGGAGTCCTCAGCTAGAGGAAGCTGGCAATTGAAGACATTAATGAAAGGTTTGAACTGGTTGGGGAATTTTCTCAGCCTTTTCTGTTGTTTGCTCCAGTTGATTTTAATCCCTGGATTAGAACTGTCTCTGATGTGCTTGCTGATGTGATTGATGTTTGGATCAAACATAATCATGAACTCTCTGCTCATTATGATGGGGATATCAGTGATGTGATAAACTGAGTTGAAGCCCAAGCCAAACTTGCCAACTTTGTCTGCTTCACACCTCTTTACTGATCCACCTAACCTTGTGATGTTCAGAAAGTCTGTGTCTGAGAATACAGAGTTGTTGAAAGACCACAAGGAGGGCCCATGACAAACAATCATGCCAGGGTCAAGGAGATTCTCTCGAATGTCAGTGTTTTTTCTCATGTCAATGAGGAAACTGCACTCTGTTGCACTTGCATCATCAGCATTCTGGAGGAGCTCTTTAAAAATGTCTGCTACAGATGGATATTCCTCCAAGATGTTCTTTATTCTCACTGTTAAAGGTTCTCGTTGGCCTGATTGTTCAAAGCCAAGGTTCTCTGGGTTTATTAACCTTGTGCTCAAACATGGCACCTTCAGCCACTCTGCAGTTTTCATGGGGATGTCATCATGGACTAATATAATAGGCTCTGATGCATCTTCAAGTAAGTCATTCAAATCGTCAACCTTGATGTCACAGTAGGTGCATTCATGAATGGGTTTCATCGCTAATTTGCCTGGGTCCTTGTAACAAAGAATGGGCACATGCATGTTAGTTTCTACTGGTATCTGACTGTTGTACAGCCACCTCAGGATGTTGATCAAAAGTAGGATATCATGTTTGCTTTCCTCCTTGGAAATCTCTCCTTCACATCTTTGTCGGATGGTGCTGATGACTTCAAACACGTGGCTTGGGACAACCTCTTCAACTGAACCACAAAACTTGAAAAGCTTGTGAAATTTTCTAATTGTCTTTGGCAGGGAGTACAGGTAAGGCTGCAAGTCTAGATCAGGGAGGGGCTTGAGGACAGTCTGACCAGGTGATGAGAATGTCTTCCCTGTCCACACCCAATCAAAGGGCAGTGATTTCATTGCTTCTCTAGCATCCTCAAGATGAGCCTGCATGAAACCGTAAATCTCAAACAAGATCTGTTGGAATTGATACCAATCCTCTGTAGTGAATGCTTGAGATTTATGCCAGTCATTCACTGCTTTCAGATGCTGTAATACTTGATCCACCTGTGGCTCTACAGTTAGTTTCAGTGCCTTCTTCATACCTGCAGATGTGTGCTCAACCAGTGCTACTGAAGATCCCACAAGCACTGCGTGGGATATGTCACACATCTCAGACAAAGAGCAGATATTGAGATTATCTCCAACCCAAGCAAGTGATTTGGGGTAAGTTAGAGGTCTTTCTTTGCAAACAGGTACCCATTTCAGTTTTAGCAATGATGTCTGAGCATCAGCTGATTTTACCAGCTTGGTTTGTCTGTTAAGTATTTGCAGGAGTGTTTTAGCCTTTTTGATTATAAAGTCCCACTCAGGTTCCTTGCTGCTTTGTAACTCCTCTATCTTCTTTGCCACTTTGAGTGCATCTTTTTCACTGAGCTGTACTTCATTTCTTAGTCCCAGTTGTCTGAGTGAATGAAGAATATCAGGGGAAGACGTGAATGTACTTGTCGGGAACCTGGTTTTCTCTTCCATGTAGAACAGATTCTGTAGAATCTCGAGCTCAGGATCAAACAAATCTGAGGCTTTGACTGACTTTCCACAAGGCAAATGAATAAATTTAAGGCCAGAAAGCCATCCAATCACAGCTGAGTTTTCATTTTTTAGAAATGCCAGATGTTTAAGTGCCCAAAGCATGATTTGGGTTATCTCATCTGTTGTGTAGAATCCCCTCTCAATATCCTGAATAATCATCTTCAAACATTCTGTTGTTTTCACTTGTTCTACATTTAGCATCTTGATGAGGCGGATTGATTCCTCGTCACAGCACCCCACAAGATTTACAGATAATTTCACATCTGGTGGATACTTGGCTCTATGATGTAAAGCTCTAGCACCTCTCAAAGATGTAAATGCTGAGGTGCCTTCAGAGTAGGTCCCCACTTTCTCAAAGATGGAGAGCTCAAGCAATGTATGCTTTTCCCTCTCTGTAATGTCAGACAGTCCTGCAAGAAAGTTTCTGAGCGCAATCTTCTCCTGAACTGAGAAAGAAGAGACTTGGCTTGATAATCGTTGTGTTGACAATTTATCCATAATTTGCAGAAGCATACCAGGAGACGAATGATGGATGTAATTCTTTAGCAGAGGGTGCTGCAAACACGAATCCAGCTTTTTTATCACTACTCCTCCAAGCTTTTCCATGATGTCAAGAAGGTTTTCAGAAAGTGGTGCCTGTTCCTTATCCACAAGAATTATGGGGGATGGAGTTTTGAGACGTAGAAGCTTAACTGCGTCCATGTTTTCCTCAAGTGGCACAAGTGGGATCAAAGGCATGTCTTCAAAGGTACTTAGTTCATCAGCAAAATGTATATAGAGATGCTTCCAAATCATCTTCAACCAGGAAACTGTAGGATGCTTCAACTCTCTGTTTCCAGGTTCCCAATGGACAATGAAGTCTCTTGTTGGCCAGGCTGTTGAGAGGATCTCCTTGATGAGTCGAGCTGATCGTTCAGGGTTCAGCACTTGTAGCTGAGTGCAGGGTCTTCCTGTTCAAATAACAAGGGACAATTGAATTACAATCTTGGAAGTTTCTAAATGTTATCTTTCAAAGCTGACAAAGTTAGGTTTATTGCACGATGCAGCTGTCTGAAGATGAACCCCCCCCCCACACTCTGACACAGTTTTGCTTCCCTCAGTGAGGTCTGACAAGCTTTTTCTTAGGGCAAATGTCATGTCAAGTCAGCTGCACCGCAGACAGTTCTCTTTTTCAGAAATCAACATATCACATCACAAATGCAAAACCCTCTGTGCTGTAACTGCTACAGTTTGCTACAATTTCAAATCAGAAAAATGATGCAGCTGTTACGGAAAAAACTTTCACCAAAATCCGTTTCTAAATAAATTGAGAGCTGCACAAACAGATTCACTTTCAGATTTAGTTAAAAATGACTAAATATAAATAATCAGCAAATGGTCTGTATATGTTTAGCGCCTTTCTAGTTTTTCCCAACCACTCAAAGCGCTTTACACTACATCACATTCGCCCCATTCACACACATTCATACACTAATGAGCAGAGGCTATGGTGCCCACTGCCCACCAGAAATGGAAATGAACTCATTCATACACATTCAACAATTTGGTGTTCAGTGTCTTGCCCAAGGATACTTGCTGACTGGGGATCCAGGGACCAAACCCCCAACCTTATGATAAGTGGACGACCGCTCTACCCCCTTACCAACAGTTATGGTTAGTTAGTATTACTCAACAATTAAGACTTACATCATTAGTGCCGCACATACTGCTGATGTAAACCATGCAAACACACTTGCAAAAACCATGTTCTGCACACACACACACACACACAAGTTTCTTTCTCTATCCCTGTGGGGACATCTCATTGACATAATGATTTCCTGCCCCTAACCTTATTGTAACCTGAACCCAAACCAAGTCTTAACCCTCAAAAAGTAGTCTCTACCTGTGTACATCAATTTTTCTCCCCACAGGGATACAAGTTTGCATCAGTTCGTGTACATTCAGGTTAAAGTCCCCACCGTAATTAAACAATATGAAACACGCATACACACAGATTGTTAAATATATACTAATTCTTATCATTTCAGTGTAGGGGAAAGAGACTAGTAACTAGTAATACACTGCAAATCATAAAGTGCACCATGAAACACTACAGGGAACCTGTATAAAATAAGTCAGAATGATGATGAGTGAATGTGTTTTACTTACAGGACAGAATTTTTACAGGAACTAAACATGTGAGTTGTTGTTTGTTTACTTTTCACATCTGTGAGAGTTCTCTGACTGCTGTTACCATGGTGCTTATTTACAGTCATGCATTAGTTTAGGTTTATAGTTAAAAGGTTCAATATTTGACATATAATATTTGGAATACCTACCTGAGCACCCCCAAAGATATTGTTGCACTGTAATACAAGTGACACATTTTTAGAGTTCTGGGATTTTACTCTGTTTCACTGTCTTATTTGATTTTTAAAAACAGAAAAAAAAAAAACTTTTAAAATACACACAGGTCTTTTTTTGTCATTTTGACTTGTCTTAGTCGGTAAAACACTAATAACTAATAACATTAATAATGGCAGTGTTCCAAATCTGCATATAATGATGTTTTAGCCTGTCTCAAACTAATACACACTTTGGAAAAATAGTGGTTGCGGAGAATGACACGGGGTGGAGAGGGGGAGTCGGGTGATGTCAGACAATCTGAGTAAAGCGGTAACATCATCAGCAGGGGTGGGACCAGAGTGGGTAGCTGAGTGAACGGATGTAGGATGTTACTGAAAGTTAACCTACAGTAGACATCATGTAAATGACTAAAAAATGGAGTGAAACAGAGTGGAACATTCATTAAAAATTAATAGGAATCCACATTGCAGTAGTTATGTTAAATTACAATATTGTCTGTGCCTTTCATTTTGGGTTTAGAGGACAAATCTCTTATTCAGTGTATTTCCACTGTTTGGCTCACTGCCATCTTGTCATCATGGTTGAGTATGGCAGTGAGTGCACTCAGGATCTGATCGAGTAGAATGTGTGGCACAAAAACAACTCTTCCATGAATCAGCATGCCCACTCTCTCATTCCCTTTCTGTTTCACATTCCTAAATGATCTATCAGCAGTGTACCAGATTTAATACCCTGCACTGCAGGAGAATAAGGTGACTGTCACTACAACATGGCTGAATCCACATAACCCACATAGTCATCACAGGGACAGTGAGTTTCAAATGTTATATTTTACCCTAAAATCTGTGATTAGATTCACAGTTTTACAATCAATAAGTTGGTCAAAATATTTTAGAGTATTATGTCTCCTTGTCACTGTTGACCAAGGACATTTACACATACATACATGTATTTATATGGAAGAGATTTCATGCAAATCAAATCTTACATTACCTCTGCTTTTGGCTGTTTTCTTCAAACTGTCCATTACTGAAGGTTTAATGCTCTCCAATATGAACCGAGCCTCAAGTCCTGGATACAAAGATCTTAGGACAAAGAAAAAGAAAATATATATATATATTATATATAAATTTTACAAATTAAATTCCATGTGTACATGTGTTTTAATCTATTCATTTAATCCATCCAAATAAACCAATGGAATAACAGAACAATTCCAAATAGCTGAATAAAAATAGTATGTTAAGTATGTATAGACAAGCACATTCCTCTGAATGCTGAAGATACACTGAGGGCCAAATGTGTGTCCATGGAAGGACAGTGAAATTTCAATTTGTTTTCAATTTGCATGTAATTATTGTCTGATTTTAGAAGGCAGAACCAAAGCCACTAGCTAATCGCCAGCCACCACCTCTCTTTAATATTCCTGCACAAATTTTTCACAATAATGAAAACAATAAATAAAAATGTTCTTTGCAAATTGCAGTAACCTTACTAATACCATGCACAATGAGCCACACATTTATTTGCTCTTACTGTTCATCTGTATATAAATTAAGGAGAGAGGTACAAATAAATGTTGACAGTGCCTTAGATGGCAATCAGATCCACCAGGTTGGTGCATCTATTTAAATCTGGGCCAAAATATATTTAAATTAATGCTGCTCTGTTTGGTTCATTTCAGGTAAAATATTGAAATACCTTTTGAAGTCACAGATTCATGTACATCAAGGGAAGACTAAAGCATTGCGGTCATTTAGACATTTAGACAAGAATGGCAACAACTTGGCTGAAACACAAACTGCCATTTCACTTATTTCTACCTGGGATATTCTTCAGATGCAATGTATATAGCATCCTTTTCACTGACGGAAGATGAAAACGTTGTAAATGTCTCATCTTGCAGCGGCAGGAGCTCCAGTCCTATGAGGTCACTGTAATTGTCGTCACTAAGCACAAACTCCAGCAGCAGCAGCTTCTCCTGTGAGGGCCCTTTGTGTTTTTGCTTCCTGATGACCTGCCGCAACAAAGATGGAGTCACCTTCTTCACTTCACTGGACTCAGTCATGTAGGCAGCCAAGACAAAGTCCACTGCAGCAGGCACCTTTGCCACCTGTGTTCCTGAGCTTTGGAGGTAGTTGATCACAGTCTCTGAAATGACTTCGTCTGTGTCCAGCTCTGAGAATACAGCCTGGTCCACCCGGATCCAGCTCTCACTGAGGGAATAGATGACTTCCTGCTGCAGCAAATCATGAAACAGCGGTTGGAGGATGGGTTTCCAGCGCGACTTGATCTGTTTAGGGTCTGGCCAGGCCCTATAGGTCCCTGAAGGGGACAATGGAAAGTCTTGGTCCTTTTTTGTCTGTACCCTTTTAATAACCTCAGTGAGGAGCATGAAGTAAGCCCTAGGGATGACAGTAATTATAAGCAACTCATTCCACAAGGCCGCCGGATCCCTCCACTGGTCCACTTCCCGCCACTTGATGCTCCTACGGTTGTCTGTCAGGCCAAAGAAGCCACTGACATGAACTGGAAGCCCTGTCTCACTCTCCTCCCCGGGGGGAAGGGGAAGGAAGCAAAAAGCTCGCCCTGAGAAACCAGATGTCGCACCTTTGTCTTCTTTGTTGACCAGAGTAAGAGGCAGAGCAATGCCAATGTTAGGCAAGAACTTCAAGTCATCTGCCAGAGAGTCCAACTCAGCACACATTCCTCTGCCCCCAACTCCATTACAAACCAGCCATGTCATCCTCTGAGTCTCTTTAGCTGTTTCATCCTGAGTCTCTATGTTGACCTGGTAGGTGACGCATGTGATGGTAGAACTGGGAACACCGTTGCTGTAGCTGTCTATAGCCTGACCCAGTGTCTTCAGTGCATTTGGTCTTTCTAACTTATCATCAGTATTCTCTGTTGCTGTAACCTGGAACAACATCCGTTCTGTGCCATCAGACTCACGCACATGCAAGGAGATCTTCTGAACACTCTTGAGGAAGAGGAGCACTGTGTCTGCATCCGCTTTGAAAGACTCAAAGAGCTCCAAAACCTTTTCTTTGTTGTAAATGTTGCCACTGAGCTGGGAGGGTTTGAGGCGGAGCGGGAAGCGGAACAACGTTCCAGGAAAGCTGCCATCCTTAATGGTTTTCTCACAGCTCCCAAACATCCCAATGTATGGAGCAAACTGGTCAGCCAGTTCTGTGATCTCCTTAATGTCTGTCTTCAAGTTCCAACACTGTCCAGACTCATGCACTCCAAACAGGGTCTGATGAGGGTCGAGCATGGCAATCTGGTCTCCACTGAATATACTGGGAACATCTAAATATTGAGAAGAAAAACACAAAAACTATAAATTAAAGTTTTATTCAGGTTGTGCTTTAATTTAGAGCTTCCATGATTATCATTACCATTTCAAGTCATTTTGCAAACATTCTTTAACATTAAAATAACACTAGCTTTCTTTTAAACAAGTTGTTTGCTTTTAAATATCTCATAGTAATTATATGCAAGAATTTATTAGCTAATGATGCACTATTTGGTAATTTGATAATAGAAATTATAACTAGCATTTCAAGACAGTCCTCACCAGTAACATGGTACACAGAATTGAAGCCAATCCCAAATCGTCCAACTTTCAAAGGGTCTTCTCTCTTCCTGCTCCTTGCAATCTCCTGAATCCCATTCCAGTCTTCCACAGTGAACACAGCATCATTGTAGACGTACAATGCCGTACCTGCAATACAATGAGTTAAAATCAGGTCAGAAAACAAGTTAAAAATGCACAGTATGTAATTTCTGTTTCTTAAACAACCACCATTGACGATGAAAATCTATCTGGTGTGACTCAGGCAGAAATCAGGTTCACGGACAAGGTAATGTATTAAAGTTTAGTCACTTTCCCTGACTTCCTTCCTCACTCTCTGACTATCCTGTGTTTCCCTGGAAGGTATAGCAGCTAGAGGGCGTAAAGGGGATATGATGCCATTGACAGGCGACCAAAAATGAAACACACCGTTACCTATAAAAATACTCTGGGATTGGAGATTGTTGGAAACATTTTGGATAATGTAAGGACACAACTCAACAAAATATAACATATCTAGTCATTTTTAGACATTTTAATGCCAAAATATTAATAATAATAATAAAAATATTAAATATTATACCTTTAAGACAACCTAAAAATACATCTACAGAGTAATAATCTCTGTAACAACTATATTTGTTTTTCACAGGGAGGTCAGAGCAGAGGATCAGCTACAGAACGCCTACTTAATGATACTTAAGCAGGATAGACTCTTGCCAACACAACGGCTTGAACTTATGCCCTCCAATTAACAGTCTCGCTGATCACTGTGCTAACCTGTAGTGTCTAATTGTTTACTGTAACTACTAACCTTGATGCTGAGCCATGTCAGGTGACCACAGTGACTCCACTCCATACTCTGTCTCATCATACATGAATTTGACTTCTGTGGCTCCAGCATCCTCAGCATTTTGAATCAACTCCTTTAAAATAAAACACAACAAATACATACTTTTATGAAGACAGTGCCTTTCAGGGCTGTCCCCGACTAAGGATTTACATAGTTGAATCAGAATCGTCAAGTCCTGCCTATAGTCGACTGATAGTCGAATCATGTGTGTTTTTGTGCAAGGCGATTGCGAGCCGAAGCTAAACTGAGGCTTATTCTTGACCCTTCTCTCTCTCTCTTGTCTCTCTCTCTCTCCTGCATGCACATCGCGTTTCCTCGTGGGTCCATTTCAAGTAGCCGGCTGTTTAAAAACGATAAAATATTCTTTGTGTGGTTCATCAACAGTGATAAATTATCTGAAAGTCCCACGAGGTGCGGACAACTCAGCACAACACCAGTAAAGCTGGGGCTCAGTCTCTTCAGCAAGTGTTCCTCTTCTGCAACTACACACATACACGCTACGCCTACACATGCACACTGACGACCCAGGGTTAGGTTTACAATTTCGGATTTATTCACACACTTTAAAAACATTTATTATCTATTTACAGCATTAAACATTAAAATAATATATTGTAATAGTTGTATAGTAGTTCTATGTAAAATCAGACGTTGAACACCTCCATATCACCAAAATGGCATGATCCTTGTTTCACTACGAAGCTTCGACTGTAAGACCGACAGTCGAATCAGGCTCCACCCACCAAAGCATCGAATCTTCGACTATTGGGGGTCAGCCCTTGTGCCTTTATTGTAGTTTTAAGAAATGAATATGCACAGTGACGTTTTTTGGTGGATGCTTTTATTCAACCCTTACAGTAAAATGAGCACATTATTAGAGTGGATGGCCCCAGTGGGATTTTACCTCTTTACCCTGGCAATGCTGCTACCATGTATGCCTATATAGCTGATGCCAGCGAGCCAAAATTAAACTATGCTCTTTGTTTTTGTGCTAGCTTGGCATATTTTCTCATTCCAAATCCCATGAAAGCTGTTACTGACTATAGCATTTGCCTGGGAGAAATCTTGTCCATAACAGCCTGTTAACACAACTACAAGAGAGGCAATTGTACTACGAATAAAAACTTTCATTTTTTTCCTGTTTGAGGGAACTGTATCAGCCCAACATCAACAAAACAATGAGGCTTAATGTATTTTATGTCTGTGCATGACACTTACTTTCAGTATCTGTCCACCTTCAGGGTACCTCCTCAGAATATCTTTCAGAAATTCGACTAGTGGTGGTGTAGTCTGTCCAAACCTCCCTGTAAAAGCCAAGCTGAGTAAACCTCACTAATGCAAGAATTAGGTTATTTTGCAGAGATGTAGTGGTTTTAATCCTACCTCCCCCTTTAAGGCCTCTTCCCTCCAGTGTGACAGATACTTCTGGGCTTCCAGCAGGCACCAAGGTCCCGATCTGCACGCCATCATCCAGCTACAAAGGCAGGATGTGGAGACAAATAAATTGTGTTTTATTGAGGAAAAAAAAATTTATTGGTTTAGTATGTTATACACAGAAAATGTCTTTTGGAAATGTGTAAACAAAACAGGTTGAATAGAAAAACAAAATTTACTACAAAGTTCAATTAATCAAAGTGACTGCTTTGGGAGCCTGTAACTAGCTGTCCTATACGGTGTGTCAGAAATATTTTATTGTGACAGCTATCATAAACGATGAACAAATGACTTCTGTCATAAACTGTATTTTATTACTCAATGCAGTCATAAAACCGCTTGAAAGCCAACTAGAACTGATTCTAAGTCGTTTTTATGACAACTATTAACAAACTTATAGTTGGTCCCCCCCATCAAGGTTAATGTCTCATCAGTCTATTAAATCATTTGGGCTGTATTATTGCACACATTACAGTGATAGACAATCTCTTCCTGGTGCATATTTCAGAATCAATGCAGGAGGGAGCCAGCGTTGGTACCAGGCCTGAGTGCTGCTGGAGGCTTTTCAAGGTGACACTGTGACCCACTGCACTCAGCAGTCTTTGCACGTCAACATGCTGTCTGGCAAAGTGAGCTCTGCATAAGCAAACCCCTCAGTCATCATCCTCATCATGGGCACTGCACCGTGCACTAATCATTTGTACAATTCAGGATGACAGATTTTAAGTCTTTAATGTCATATTAATATTTAATGTGGGAAACAAAGAGGTTGCTTTAGCTATAGGTGTCACTGTTCCCTCACAGTGAGGGCTGTGTGGAATTGTGGTTAAATTCTTGTCTTGTCTCTTATATTGAGTATATACGTCTTTCATACATGTGTTGGGCATGTAACATTGATCTAGTAAAGAGTGCTCTGGCTGTAAATTTTTGTCGCCTAACAAAGCTGTATAAACAGCAGAATAATAGTTTAAAGTGTTTTTCCTCATTTGGCTTCTGGACTGAACTTTTTTATTCATTTGAGAGCACCCACAGACTGGCATTTACAATGAAGAATGCTTGTGAAACTCAGAGAACAAGCTAAATCTGCCTTTTCAGTTCCTCTTAAAAAGCATACTACTCCTCAGCTAAGTACAGTGTCTGGCACAGTGCCCCCTCCATCAGACTGCAGCACATTTTTAATTGCATCAGGGAGAACAGAAATATAGACTTACATCTGGAGGGCACAGTGGAAATATTTTTCATTGTTTTGTTTTTCTGGGAAACCGTTCACACTCAGCTCAGCCAGAAAATGTTCCTTTTATTTAAAACTCTTTTCTGAACACTGGGACCTGACCTTGTTGTAGTGAATGTGGTATTAGTTTGTAGGTGTGGTTTGCAGCTAATTTCTGCGCATGAGCTCGGGGGTGGGTGGGGGGTTTGGGCTGCCGAGCACTGACCACCACCTGGCGCTTTCCATCAACTGAGCCCCAAGACACAGGATCAACTCCAGTCATGTAATTCCATGCACTGACACAACCATCACAAACTACCACACAAGAACCATTCAGTACATTTATCTGCTACAAAAGTAACTAATTAATTAAACTAACTAGTGACACATCTGTTTGATCCAAAATAATATTTTATAGCATAAAATATAACTAGCAATCATAAAACCTTAATTTGTAAAACTGTTCTAAATATACATAAATACAATTGTATAATGTATAGGCTATCTATAAAATGATATGATTTCTGGAGAGAAGAGATAATATTTCTGATATTTCTAAAATATTGAGTACTCCAGAGAAGTATATTAGCTTTTGTTTATTATAGCACTTGTACATGAATTATTTTGTTTTATATGTTAAGACTGCAGTAAGTAAACTATACCCACAGTATGAGTCAGACTATTGGGCTGCAGTCATCCAAGCTGATAATGTGTTTAGGACTACTGTATTACACATTTTGGTGGATGGATGGATGGATGGATAGATATGACCATCACCATGCTCAAATAATAAGTCATAAGTTCAATAACAAAACTAAAAGGATTCAATTAATTGTTTACAACAACAACAACAAATTAAACCTGTGAGAGAAACTTGGCTCACATCACATCAACAATGTAGGCACTGTTAATGGTTTAGGTCAGTATCACATAATTTGTCCTGCAGCTACGGCACGGGGTCATTAAAACAGATCTGTGTCCTGCTGCTGGCTGTTATCTACTGTCACAGAAAGGAAACCTCAGTTATTCCTTTTGTGTTTCTGTTATGTTATTGGTAAAATGTGACAGAACCATAGAATAGCAAGCAAACAAATTAAGATGACTGTATGAAGTTATCCAGTATTTAGTTAGCCAAGAAAACATTTATAATACACAAACTGATCATGCCATGAGCACTACTCTAATATCTTGCAACAATGACAACAATGTAAAAAACCGTTACTCAAAATTGGCAAGGATCCCTACTTATCTACATACTTAATTATGTACAGTTTCAAAACCTATATTTCTGTGTTTTGTCTTTGGTTTGGACAAAAAATCAACACTACTTTCCAATTTCTTCTTTAAGCTACAGTCATGTAATATTTTTGTGACTGAAAATATTTTAGCAAAGCCTTCCACTACACATGGAAACAATGAACAAGCAATCCCAAAATGAAAAACACATTTAAAACACAGACACATTGTTTGAACACAAGGAACATACATGTTTCCTAATTATCAACTAATAACCATTTTGATTGATAATTTGGATCTGTTTTATTGTGACGATTTGTCTATGACACTCTTTCCTGGAAAATGTTTTCAATGGCATATTATAGTATGTTTGTGTTAGTATATTTTACTCGACAGTTATAACAAAAAAAACTTACCACTCTCCCATTGTGAGTCAGCTGTTGCTCTTTGACAGGCAGGTCTGTCTCCTCATACAGTAACTGTTTGACATCTTGAACGGATGTGAAGGGAGAAACCTTGTAGGACCTCAGGCCAATGTACTCATGACGAACTGTCACCCATGGCAACCTAAAAAATACAGACACAAATTTTGTTTCTGGTATAAATAAAATCTTTGTGTGTACACCGAAAAGTGTGTGGGGTGTGGGTAGAGCTTTTGAATGAGTAACAAAACGGGATTTTGCAGTTATAGGATATGTGTCTTATCTACCAGGTTACCAGGACGCCCTATTGATCGAACACTTTTAATTATACGATGTTTAAAGTTCTGCAGTGTGAGTCATCTGAGCATGTGCAATATTGAATCAGTACTTTTTTCCAAATTGATATAGAACACTTTTGAATCAAAACCTTGACATTATTTGGAGCACTAAATAGTAACTGTCGAGGGAAAAAAAACAGTCAAATTTGATCTGGACTCTAGAGGACATGAGAGTCTTGCTTACAGTCATTATTGATCAAGGTTTAAGTTAGGAAGAAACATGAGAATGGACACCTCATCAGATCCATCTGTTAGTGGTGCATTAGTGCCATTTAGACATCTGTAATGGGTTCTAGATTTTGATTTTCAGAACATGTATACCTTCACATACAGCCTGCAACCTTACAGCACTGAAATGCTGCAGGGTGTTATGCTATATATAAAAAGTAAAACCTCTATAAATGTTGATTGATCTCATAAGTCTCCCATCAGTAGGCCTACTAACTCACTCGATTCTCTGCTGGTCAATTCTGCCTCCATGACCATTAAAATGGATACTACCCACTCTGATAATGAAATGTGCTGCTATTTAAGGAAACAACATGTTTTTTTATTGCATGGCAAACATATAAGTTATCCTGCTTGTTCATTGACAGCAATAAAGCAAAATATTCTTGCTTATTCAGCAGCAGGACGAGGGACCCATTTTGCCAAGTTCACTGGTGCATTCACTGGAGTGGGTGTGGCAGCCAGCAAAGGATGTCTGAAAAGCTCCTCAGCTGAATGCTAAACGATACTGGACCAGTAAGACTTAGGACATTATGGTATAAAGACAGACAGACATTACAGTACTGAGCCTGGAAAGTGTTGTTTTCCATGTTATCTTATATTGGTCAGTTGTGAACAAACTGAACATAACAACCGGTGGAGTGCTACCGGAGGGCCTATCAGTTGCTAACATTCAAGTACAGATTAAACTTACCACGGGTCTGGACAGTTGGCCATCTCGTTGCTGTTTTGTGTCCCAGCCGCACATTCATTGGACTATCTTCTGCAGTGAACACAGGAATGCTCCGCCCGGAAAACGGCTGTCGCAAAACATGAAAACCGTTATTTTGCTCAAAACACCTGCCTGTTTGTTGATGTATACGATACAAAAAGACACATAAAACCAATATGTTGCTGTGACTGTGGCTAAGAGGCTTTCTTTTACCCGTGTTTCGCCGGTGCCGGGTGTTTTGTTTAGCCTCTTTAGGATCGTTATCCCAACAAACCCCACTTACTTGAATCTGTCCAGCACGCGCCTCTAACGGTCCTCTCAAAAAGCTGACACATTTCACTGCAGGCCTTGTTCCTGGAAACAATAACAACAACAATGCCAAGTGACATCGTTATCTCCCTCTATCAACATACTGACTCCTTCAAAGGTGATGTTCTAATTATAATGAATTACACTGCGTGTGAGAGCAAAAACTGCGGAGACGAAGCGAGAGGTTTCACTCCCCGTTACTTCCGTGTCGTCTTAAACCCGTCCGGATTCAAAGGTCTCAACCACCTCTTGCCTTGTCGCTGTGAGTCCGCAAAGGTGTATCACCGAAACTACTAAACACATATTTTATTCGAGTGGCTTATTTCGTATTTCATAAGCATCTGCTACTTCTGTAACACTTAAACTGGCTGATGAAAAATACTATTTTGTTTTGCGCATGCGTAGTACCCTATTTATGATCTAACTTCTTTTTAAGTAGGCCTATTAACTGTTGTATATTTAAGTAAGTTAGTTATATTTTAATATTGAAAAACTGGACACTATTCCCCCTAGTTCAGTTAAAGTCTGCAGAGACTATGATGAATCAAAGAGCTCTCACTCTGTGCTGGTCTATGGTTGTTCTCCAAGCCCAGTGTTCCGGAAATAAAACTATTGATATTTTGCATTGACAATGATCCATGCAAAGACAAGTGAGTGACTGGCAGTTGGAGTGCGTCCAAGGCTTGGGTGGGAAACCATTGGGTCCAGCAATGAGCATGCTGATAAGGTCAGGTGGATTGACAGAAGCTGCATGAATGGATTTGTATTTTTATTATTAGTTCTGATTGACAAATCAGAACCCCAGGTTAGGCTATTCAGTTTTTAGGATGCACACTTTTACACATTTTAAATAAAAGTGATTATAAAATGGAAATTGTAATAGAATAAATAGAATAAAATTGTGAGATGGAATATAACATGAAAAGTAGCTACAATTTTTTTTAACTTTTTTAAGTTAATTTAAAATAATAATTCTTATTCATTCCTTAATAAAAGTATTTAGGCTGTTGGCTAATGTAATTATAATTTTATCTTTGTTTTTTTACTTGGAGTTTTGATAGCTTCATTTAATTTATTAATTGACCAGACTCCATCCATCCATCCATCGTCAACCGCTTATCCTGCGTAGCCTACAGTGTAGCAGGGTAATTGACCAGACTACTTTCATTAATTTTGATTGACCGGTGCATACTCCAAACTCATACCGCTTACTGGTCCTGGTGCCCAGTGTTATTTTACTGTAGGCTAATTGTACTTCTAAAACATTATTCTCACTAGTGACTTGCAGAGCATTATTCTGATTAGCCTGAGTGGCTTATGAAACTGAATTCTGGGACTTGTAGTCAGGACACCAAAATGATCAGTGGCCAGCACACTGCAGTCCAAGATGTGCACATCAACTTTGTAGAGGGAATCCGTGGCGGAGGTACAGACCTATCCCCATAAAGCTCATGAGCCACATTTAAGGCCCACTGGGGTCAAAATAAAACCTTTTACATTAGGCAATATATCAAGTCCACCCTCCATTTATTTCCATTTGGGTTGCTGTGGATGCTGACTATCCTGAGGCTGTCCTGACATTACTATCTAATGCATAGACCAAGCAAAATCCCTATAATGTTTTGAAAACATCGGCAGTGTGGTGCAGTATTTTCTTGACCAAACTAGCAGGATTACGTAGAAATGTGACATCATCCCCTCAAAGTCAAGGACTCCCATCACCTTAAAATATAAACTGCTCTCAAAGGCATCGTGTTGGGTTTCCCAAATACACTGGATCTATTGAACATCGTCCTTTGTATATGAAAAACAAAACTCGG
>NC_060166.1:15288450-15314314 GCF_021292245.1 Micropterus dolomieu
AACTGGACACTATTCCCCCTAGTTCAGTTAAAGTCTGCAGAGACTATGATGAATCAAAGAGCTCTCACTCTGTGCTGGTCTATGGTTGTTCTCCAAGCCCAGTGTTCCGGAAATAAAACTATTGATATTTTGCATTGACAATGATCCATGCAAAGACAAGTGAGTGACTGGCAGTTGGAGTGCGTCCAAGGCTTGGGTGGGAAACCATTGGGTCCAGCAATGAGCATGCTGATAAGGTCAGGTGGATTGACAGAAGCTGCATGAATGGATTTGTATTTTTATTATTAGTTCTGATTGACAAATCAGAACCCCAGGTTAGGCTATTCAGTTTTTAGGATGCACACTTTTACACATTTTAAATAAAAGTGATTATAAAATGGAAATTGTAATAGAATAAATAGAATAAAATTGTGAGATGGAATATAACATGAAAAGTAGCTACAATTTTTTTTAACTTTTTTAAGTTAATTTAAAATAATAATTCTTATTCATTCCTTAATAAAAGTATTTAGGCTGTTGGCTAATGTAATTATAATTTTATCTTTGTTTTTTTACTTGGAGTTTTGATAGCTTCATTTAATTTATTAATTGACCAGACTCCATCCATCCATCCATCGTCAACCGCTTATCCTGCGTAGCCTACAGGGTAGCAGGGTAATTGACCAGACTACTTTCATTAATTTTGATTGACCGGTGCATACTCCAAACTCATACCGCTTACTGGTCCTGGTGCCCAGTGTTATTTTACTGTAGGCTAATTGTACTTCTAAAACATTATTCTCACTAGTGACTTGCAGAGCATTATTCTGATTAGCCTGAGTGGCTTATGAAACTGAATTCTGGGACTTGTAGTCAGGACACCAAAATGATCAGTGGCCAGCACACTGCAGTCCAAGATGTGCACATCAACTTTGTAGAGGGAATCCGTGGCGGAGGTACAGACCTATCCCCATAAAGCTCATGAGCCACATTTAAGGCCCACTGGGGTCAAAATAAAACCTTTTACATTAGGCAATATATCAAGTCCACCCTCCATTTATTTCCATTTGGGTTGCTGTGGATGCTGACTATCCTGAGGCTGTCCTGACATTACTATCTAATGCATAGACCAAGCAAAATCCCTATAATGTTTTGAAAACATCGGCAGTGTGGTGCAGTATTTTCTTGACCAAACTAGCAGGATTACGTAGAAATGTGACATCATCCCCTCAAAGTCAAGGACTCCCATCATCTTAAAATATAAACTGCTCTCAAAGGCATCGTGTTGGGTTTCCCAAATACACTGGATCTATTGAACATCGTCCTTTGTATATGAAAAACAAAACTCGGTCCTATACTGTTCCGAACACAGTTCACTAAGACCCAATAAGGTTTTTATGGCATGTAGGAAAATACGTCAAACTTACCAGACTAGCCTACTGCGATTTCAGCCGCCCAAAGCTATATTACAGATTTCCCCTTAAGACTTATTTATATCTATTAAAGAAAAGTATGCATTGTTTTATGATCTTAACATATCCTTATAGCTAAAATAAATTTCCTACTGCCCTGTCGCCCCAGTAGGCTAGCTTACATCTTAATGCCGCATTGAAGAGAGAGAGAGGGATACTCACATTAGAAAACCAACATGCTGGCAGCAGCATCAGTGCAGCATCTCTGCCCTGTCCTCTGCACTGCAGCGGAGGGCATAAGTTCCTTTGAACGACTGCATAAATTGAACACTTCAGAAATGGTACATTGAATGGATTACGACTTAAAATGAAACATCAGTCAACAGTCGTGAGCACCTCTATGCAGTTTCATACTGCAGGTTTTAACTCACAGGTCTCTTAAAGCGACAGCTGCTCTGATAGGCTACACCAGCGAATATGGGATGGGCGAATAGAACCGAGAATAAGAGTCTACCAGTGGACCAGTAAGAATGAAGTTTGCAAAACATGATACTATTATATTATTATCTTTGAATAGAATACAACCATGGACTGTACTAGTGTTTAATAGAATTGAATCTAATAAAATAGAATCATGGACTGTGCAACCTATGAACCTATGGCAAGGGAAAATAATAGAAATACAGACAGTGCAGTCTATGAATAGAATAGAACCACACTCCATGAATAGAGTAGAATAGAATAGTCATAGACTGTACAGATAAATATAATATAATATAATAGAGCTATTAAATACTATATATAGTCTATGAATAGAATAAAATACAATAAAATCATTGAGTCGAATCATAGGCTGCAGTCTATGAATAGAGTACAATTATACATTGCAACCTATGAATACACTAGCACAGAATAGAATCATAGTCCGCAGTCTATGAACAGACTAAAATAGAATAGAAAGCAGTCTATGAATAGACTAGAACCGAATCGAATCATATACAGCAGTCTACAAATAGAATGGAAAAAATAATTGACTGTGCAGTCTATGAATAAGCTAGAATAAACTAGAACAGGACTCCACTTGCCATGGGAAAATAAGTGTAATAAGAATAAGAAAAATAAGAGTAAAATAAGCTGTGCAGTCTGTGGATAGAAAAGAATAGAGTAGAGAAAGGAATAGGTTGCAGGTGTTGGAGAGAAACTAGTTACATGTAACAGAGTTGTGTAGGCTAATATAAAAACAAAATAAACATAACTCGAATCAGTTACAGTTATTGGGATAAAATTTGTAATTAAATTACAGTTAGGCTACCTATGAAAATATTCATGATTACATTGGGGGTTACATCAGAATATTTTCTGTAAAAAGCTTGGCTATACATTAAATAATAGTAATTTTGTTGCTTTGCATGTTTTGTCTTCCATGGCCATTCCCAGCCACAGCTGTTTAGTAAGGTTTCAGCCTAATCTGATGCTTATGATTGGAAATAAGTCAAATTAATGTCCATACACTTCTTAATGACAGAACATCTCAGTAGACACTTTATAGCTTAATATGCTTAAATGTATGGGGTTGATTGTTCTTATTTAGTTTGTATGATGCTTTGGCAATATTTTTGTTATACATTCATGCCAATAAAGCTAATTTGAATTGAATTGAATTATAGCAAGAGTGCAGTAAACAGGGCACCAACATCCCAGCAGCAACAAAGATCAACTAATACAGCATGACTCCAACATCCCAGCAGATGGAGACAACAGTAAAGCTTGAGCCTCCTGCTGGATGAACCAGAAGCTTTAACTGCAGTACGATGCTCTCACAGCTAGATGACTCATGTCACAGTGACATGCAGGTCAGCATAGTGGAAATGATTACATACAGTATAGACTTTAACAATAGAAATTATAGTATTTTTATTACGACTGCTACATTGTGAAAGTATTATTCAGTGATTTCATTCAAAAAGAACAAAACTCATAAATGACTCATTATGACAGACTTTAAACTCATACACATACTCCAACATATTAAGCAATAATAACAACAATTTTGTTGCACCTGCATTAGATAGGCTATATGATACAATTGGAATATTAATAATCCACAATAGACAAGTAACTGAACAGCTAATTACATCTGCAAAGTAGACACTGATTTCCTGGAATTGATATACATGTCCAGACATGTACAGTAATTGGCCACCTTTGCTGCAGTGCTGAACTTTTGTCCTCAGTGTCTTTGCCTTGGTTCAGAAACACCAGTGTGCACAAAGCACACATTTTTTGCCAAAGGTAGATATGATCGTGTACATTTTGTGTCAACATGGCCTTTGTCAAATCAGCTGAAGCTACAGATCTAACTGACACAATCTTTACAAATTAATTAATATCAATAACCTTTTTGGGAAAATGTATTCATTATTAGGATTTGTCAGAAAATAAAATGCTTGTAGAAATACTCAATATAATATGCTTTTTTAATATATAGGCTGCATTTAGATTTAAAGGAATCTAGAAGTCATTTTTTACTGGATTCTTCATTGTTCAACTTTCTTAAAAGTGGTTTATTTTACTCAGTGGGAGTAACCCCCACATACACTGAATGCTCTGCAAACATGAATGAAGTACAGTATTCCCTAGCGTAACCCACCACGCAGTAGCTTGACATTGAACCTTGCTCTTCCCCAGCAGATAGGTTAACAAGTCAAACGAGGTTCAGCCAGTCCTGGAGCAAGCACACTGACATCGTGACATCTGCAGCTCATAGAGATGAAAGCTTCCCCAAAGAGTTTAATGTGGACAACCTCCAAATAGACAGGCAGAATAGACTTCAAACCAGCATTACATGTCATAAGGAGTCACGTTAATAATAAAAAAAATATGAATTGTAACTCTTACAGTGGTCTGTAAAGTCCGTTATTGAGTGGACTTCTAGTCATGAAGGTAAATGTGAAATTAAACTGGTAAGACAACACAGACCTCCACGAAACAGAAAATCCATCAAATAGCCTAAACCACACAAACGCACACGCACATACACGCGCACGCACACACGCACACACACACACACACACACACTGGGGAGAGAGAGGCTTTCAAAGCGGAGTAACTCTTGTCCTCTTCTGTTTCGACATTTGTTAAACTGCTACACTCATTCTAAGCCATAACCCAGCTGAATAATAGAAAGGCTGTTATTGATCACACTAGGAATACTTTTCAGGACTGAGCTGCATTCAGCGCTGTGTGATTGGCTCTCCGTGGGACCGGGTCTTTGATGTCGGCAGGCTGATCACAGATCAGATACAAGCGCTTCAGATCCATAAAGCCCTCCCTCTCTCTCTCTCCCCCGAGCCTTTGATCTGTGCGCTGAGTTTGTCCTAGCGCTGCGGCTGCTGCCCTGTGCTGGGCTGGGGTGAGACGGTGAGACATGGTGAGCAGACCGGTGCGAGAAACACACCAGCACACCTCTCACCGGTCTGCTTTCGACTTTTAATAGCCAATACTTTGATCAACAGGCTCATTTTTACCAGGTAAGAGAAGTTTTTTTTAGTAGTTTTGGACATTCACAGTTAATTCGCTTAAGACAAACGATATTTTCAGAATAGCCTAGGCTACAAGACATGCAATAGCGACAAAGGTCTAGTGCCTTTAAATACTCATTTAGTAAGATATAGTAGGCTATTCTTAGCAACACCATAACACAAACGGGCAAAAATGTCGCTTAAAATTCAGGAGTTAGTATGCTACAGTCCCTTTAAAAGTATTGTAAGGATATTTTCGTAGGTTTTAGTTAGGGGTGTTTGTTACATGGTGAATATACTCTTTTTATTTTTTTTTATGTCCTGTTACAACTGTAATGTCTTCCTCATGTAAAGCTAGGGAAGCAGTCGAGCTTCAAGCTGAGGGCTTGACTGTCGCAGCTGCTGATGGGACTTAAATCAAACAGCATCAATTAACTCTGCTACAATTAGCGCGTGCTTGTGGTTATCTTTTAAATTAGCGCTTCACAGTCTCTATACCTGCTTTTATTATAGGAAAAAAAAAGTTGTGTTGAAACAAACCTGAACTCGTCTGTATTGGTGATAATTTAAAAAATTGTATTGTTTTACCTCAGAAACCAAATGTCTTTATGATTTGTGTGTATTGTCGAGAGGAATCAACATAACAACAGTTGAACTCGGTTAACTATTGGTTTATCTTTTTCTTCTTTTTTGCCAGCTGCAGGGTATAAGTGGCTCATCAAAATGGTCTGGATGCTTCAACACACCTTCTCACTTCTACTAACAGTGCATGTCATATATTCAGCTCTGGTAAGGCTTCATGATATTTTACATTTTGAACGCAAGCAAGAAAATTTAGCGTTTTTGACTTTTCCCACAGGCTTTTAACACAATCCATTATTATAGTGTGTACAGCTCTGTTGAACATTTACAAGGAAAGATACACTGCACACACAGTGACAGAGTACATTTTCTGCTCCATTTAATTCAATTGTATTGTGCTTTTGTTTTATTTGAGAGTGAAGGAAACTTATGGTCCACTTAATAGCTTTTGCTGGGCAAAAGTGCATAGGCTACAAACTGCACTGTATGTCAGTGTTAAAAGGCAAAGTTGCACACACGTTGGATCTGTAAAATGTTTGCTGGTAACACTCTGACAATGCCGAGGATCATTTTACCTTTATTCACTGCACTGTCCTGATTATATTCGCCATCTACGTTCTAGTCTCTGGTTATAGCGATCCCTCTATTGTTGCTTTTGACTTAGATTCAGCTGCTGGAACTATGCAATTTTCCCTTAGGGCTCATTAAAGTTTCTTCTTATCTCGTCCCAACAGTGTCAGACTTGTTTTTCAAGAAGATTTCAAGGTGGGGGTTGATCCCCTTAAACTGTTGAGAGAGATTATGATGCATAGCTCTGGATTCAGTCTGCTTTCTTTGTTACAGAAAGTGGTGATGAAATGCAGGAATCTAACTTTCACCAACTGACTGTCCCTCTCAGATTCCTGTGAGTGCTGAGGAAGAGACCAGAGAATGCAGAGAGCAGGAGTACAAGGACCGGTTTGGGAACTGTAAACCCTGCAAGCAGTGTGATGCGGGACAGGAGCTATCAAAGGTTGGAGCTAAAATTGTTTTGGGTTTTTTTAATCACCATACCCAAATTAACTCTAGTTTTTTAATAGAGAAGATCTGTATGAAGTACTGTGGAGCATTTTCCATAGAGCTGCTAAAAGGAAAAATATTGTCGCTTGTTTATTTAGGAATTAATGGATGCATTATTCCTGTGGTAAAAAAATCTCCACAAATAATGTAAAACTGAGTTCATGGCAAAAAATGGACATCACTGTTTAGAAACATGTATCTTATCCAGGGAACCAACATTATTTATTACTTCCTCTCTTTCATGCAGAGAACAGCCAAGCCGTTATTAGCTTTTGTAGAACACCGACCCTTCTTTAATCAGTCACACCCATACTTTTGACCTTCTGCAGCTGAATGGCTTCCATTGTTTTTCCCCATTGCACCCTGTCCAACTTATTGTCTTCACTGTTTGAAGCAAGCCATGCCTAAGCTTGCTGCTCTCTCGACTGGGAACAGTTTTTTCCACCACCTTAGCCACAGGTTTTTGTGTGCTTTGTACAAACAGACCTCTGTAGTGTCATCAAAGGCTTTCCTCTCTGGCAGCAGCTATGCACCTACTTTAGCAAGTGTATGCATTAATGTAAAGGTGAGTGAAGTATAATCACTAAATCATTTAGTGGCAAACAAACATGTTAAAAAGCCATTTTCCTTTTCTTTTTTTTTTTTTTTAAACTCAGTAGCAAATAATGGTACACTACAGAACATCTAAATCTTAAAGCTGGGATAGGCAAATTATTTCAGAAGCATTATTGTTATGTTAATTGAAAGTCTTCATATCCCAACAGCAATCAATAAATCAAATGCACAGTCACAAAAAATGAGAGAGGTCTGGTATTATTGGCTGTCGCAGAGCTGTTAAAAGCACGTTCAATCATGAGTGGCTTGTGTACCTGCGTACCAAGCTTTAAGACTTTTTTCTTTTTTTTGTATTATATGGTTGTTATAAAGTTTAAAGGCACATTAAAAAAACACCCCCTATCACCGAAATTTAAAACATTGGAACGTGTTGTTACTCCCAAAGTGACTGACATGTCTTTTAATTTTACTGTAATAAACACTATACCCCAAATATATTGACGGTGATTGCCTAAATCTTATTGAGACACCTCTCGATAAAATGCAGTGCAGTTCAACAGCCCCCAGAACATCCATGAAGTTGAATATAAAAATCTTTATAATCAGTTTGAACAAAAAACTGAACATTATAACCTTAATGAATGTAGATTTTATTGCAGGGAAGTTGAATTTGAGAGAGAGAGGTGTATCTAATAATCAACTAAGAATATACGTGTTATTTATTTAGTTATTTATTATTTTTTCAGTTTATTTATGTAGAAATGTACATGCTTACATCATAAAAAATATCAGTCTTAAGTAAACAATAGTCTGAAAATAACACTCATCACATCTTTGAGAACCGGTGGGGGGGAACTCTATCACCATTGACATCTGTTGCACACATGCATTTAAGCCCAGTTGCCTTTAATCTCAGTGCACACAGACATGCACTGTGGTTGGTAATACGCTTCAGTAGTCCTCGTGTTCCTCTGCCAGCTCAACAGGCATGAATGCTGCTAGCCACCCTGGGGTCCTGGTTAATAATTGGCTGCCTCATTCTTTCTCTGAAGGTAGCAGGATGTCAGCTCACAGTGGAGACCTGTGAGACCTAGACCTGTACTCAGAAGGTTTCCCAGAGCCACAACGCCTGATCTGAGCTCTGTGTAACCAAGACAATCTGTCCATATTCTGAAAGGCAGGGCTGACTGTTGGGAGGGAAGCAGACTTTTGGAGTCACTCTGTGCAGCTGCCATAGAGATCCCAGAGGAATGTGCCCCAGTTTGCTCTGGAAGTTTGCCTCTGGAAGCTGCTCTTAGGCGGGCTGACAAACATCAATTAGCCCCTTCACACTAACTGTAGCTAAAAGAACCACCCACACAGAGGGAATGTCCATTAAAACCAGCTATTCTTTTTCAGACATATTTCATTATTGTTTCATTCATTGTAAGTTACTTAGTCTCTTGTGTTGTGTCAAGCATGAAGGAGAAGGGGTGAATTGCTTTCCACTAAAAAACTGCCAGTGGCAAAAAAGAAGGCAGCGAAAGAACCCAACTTTGATGTGTCAACATCTTTTAGTATGTAGCAATAGTGTAACATTTCCTTCAGCCACTCTCCTAGGGCAAAGGACTTCTGGGTGGTACTGGCAAAAGAGAGAAACAGGGTTATACGTGGGTGTATAAGCAGCAGAGGTCAAAATTATAGTGGCCAGACATAGCAGCATTTTTCGTGTATCTAAAGAAGCCAAACAGTGAGGGGGGACTTCAAAAAAGTGTGAGAGAAACAAAAGAAGTAAGAGGGTACTTTGTCCCGAACAGAAGACTGCTTCAACTGACATGGATTGTTTTCAGCATTGTTTAATTACCAGATCAGATGACTGGCTGCCCCCTGTGTGATTCCCTCCTAATCTCAGAAATATCTCTGCGTCTGAACATGCTTCAGGTCCCAGCCAGCTCTCCCCTCTCTTGCCGCTCCTCTCCCCTCCACACTGCTGTTATGCTTGGCAGTCTCACCCAAACTAGATCAGGAGATAGGACAGGGAAATGGGATGTTAAGCATCTGTTTTTTTCGGGTGGCTTTGACGTGAAATCTTAAAGTACAATATGGAAGCAGAGGGGCTTGTTTTTCTTCTTGACTGCATCCCTTATAGTTTTATCCCCATTTGAATATTATACACAATCTAAGTTGTACCTACAGAGCAACATGAAAAATATTGTTCCTCAACTGCTAGCAGATGTATAAGAGTTAACCTGCCTCAGTTTGTGTGTTGTGCTATTTTTGCTGCTATTGTATCCTCTACACACTCAAGATGGTCTTTTCAGGCAGGTTTAACAGATTGAATGTAATTTTTTTGTTTTTTTTTTGTTTAGTGGCAGTTATGTGTTGGAAAAGGCTTATGCATTGTGTATTCACCTTTCAGAGTAATTCAACATCACAGATAACCACAGACTAGTATTTCTTTCAGCTGTTAACTAGTCTCAGTCAATGCAGGGTGTCAGCTCTGTTTAGCTTTGTTAGTAGGGATAAAAGAAGAAAGAGATCACTCGTTGATGATCTGCACGGCCTGGATCAGAGGGGCAGAAGTTGGCTTCATTTTCCTTTTGTTTCAGTGCTCTGACCTGGTTGTGTCTGCGTGGCATCAGCCCCCATCCTGCCATGTGGTGCCCCACAAGCAGAGCATGTGCCGATGCTGGCTTAGCTGGGACAAATCATCTCTGGGCCTCTTCCTTCATGAGGAAGTTGGTTTACAGAACTACTGTGAGGAACCTTGCAGGGACTGGGCCTCCAGCACTTTAAGGACCAGTTTTAGGGTTCAGTGCTGTGGTTGTTCAGCCTCTCCTGGCTCAGTCTGAGCTTCATTTCCCTCGGACAAGAAAGCTCTTGGCGGCCAAGTCTTCTTTATTCTGCCTTTCCCCTCTATCACTCATCAGCCACCCCCTCTGTTTCTCAGTCTCCCCCCACTGTGCCCTGCCCTGCTGGAGAGCAAGGCCTTATATGGAGAGTTCATAACAACAGCTGCAATAGACCAGCCCTAGCTGGTCCACCTTGGGCCAGGCCCGGCCCAAGGGTTCAATGTCAGGCTCGCATGTGTTTGACTGGAAGGACTGAAATTCTCATCTTCTGTTCTGACTCTGCGGTGCAATCACGGTGCCTCTAACCTCCCTTTTTATTTCTTGCCAGCCTGCTTTCCCAAACCCAACCCCCATATCAGACTCTTGTGCCCACATTCCAGCAGGACTGCATGCCCGGGCAGTGAAACAGGACACGGGCGAAGAGAGAAGCCCTGTTTGAAGCTGGCCTTCACTTTAATGATATATGAGCACCCCCCCACCCCCTGTCTATCCTCCTGGCTTTGGATTGCAGTGTGGCCACACTGGACAACAGGAGGGCAGCTGCTATGGAGCTGATAATGATCAATGTATGATGTCATCCCTGCAGGGTCTTTTCACTTACTGTAGAGTACAGTAATATCAGCTGTCATGTAAATGTCAGTTTGTCATTGAGGTCACCAGTCTTTCAATATCCTTTTTAGGGACGTGACAGAGAACCAATTAGGAAAGACGCATAACGAATTACATTTGTGGTTGCATAAGTCTTGAGTCTGGGTTCCTCTCACCACATATCAGTTTTGCTTCTAACCTATGCTAGACTTCCGTGTTTCTATATTGCCAGTTGCTGTAAAGACCCAAAAAACAGCGTTAAATCTGAAGTTAATCTGACTCTGAAATATAGATTACTGATGGAAACAATATGCATATTTGATCTTTTGTCTTTTTTAGTCCTAGAAAACAAAGTCTTATATTCCATGGTCTTCATAAAAATATCTTTCATAATTTAGATTTTGCTGGATTCAGGTAAACAAATCCCTAAAAGGTGGTTCAGCATTAGATCATTCACACAGTAGTAGGATGCTGTGCTTTTTAAGTGCACTTTCAATTGTTGAACACAAAAAGAGTATTCATCTTATTTTCTCCATACACCTCTCCATAATCCTTGCCCCCTTCCTGAAGCGTTTCCTTTTCTTGCTGGCCTCTCAATCAACAGGACTCTCACAGAGTCTGCTTGGAGAGGGAGTCACACAAAAACGCAGCAATAAACTTGCGATAATACAACAGTGGGAGTCCCCTAGGGCCTTTATTATTCAAATGTCTGGCCTTTCTGGGTCTTGCAGCGGAAGGCCGCTCATTCACACTGAGAGAGTCAGGGAGATTATTGCCAGTGTAAGATGGACTCTCAAAAGAGGCAGGCCATTGTTCTCCTCTGATCCTGTGAGCCAAGATCATTCTTTAATTCCAGACCCCCGGTAGTCCACATTCAAGCTCTCTTTTCACCAGCTGCACATCTCCCCAAACGACCGACCCCACCTCTTACCCGGTGTATTTCTCCCATTAATCCCCCTAGGAATGTGGCTTTGGTTATGGAGAGGATGCCCGGTGCGTGCCCTGCCGGAGCAGTCGCTTTAAAGAGGACCGGAGCCTGCAGAAGTGCAAGCCCTGCCTGGACTGCGGACTCATCAACCGATTCCAGAAGGGCAACTGTTCCACCATCAGCAACGCCGTGTGTGGCGACTGTCTGCCGGGGTGAGAGGATAGACATCTCCACCAAACAGTTGTGTTACTGAAATTTAATTTCAGTTATAGTCTGACAAAGATGAGCAACATGTGTCTTTAAGATGCGACGCTATGAGTTTGTGCATGCTGCTCATATTTTCATGAAAGCTTGGAAGGTTAAAACATGTAATTTTGTGTTTTCAACAGATATTACAGGAAGACAAAATTAAGTGGTTTCCAAGACATGGAGTGTATACCCTGTGGGGACCCTCCGCCTCCTTATGAGCCTCACTGTAAGCACTTTTTTTTTTTTTTTTTTTTTTTAATATAACCTCTTCTGACAGTTAAATGTTCCCATGAATACAGGCTATTCATCCCAGCCCACAATAGGTGGTGTTTTAAGATGAAACAACAGGGATACAATAGTCTAAAAGCAAACACCACCAGCTACTGCACACTATTGAACTCCTAGCCTAATGCCACTAGAACCAAAACTCTGGCTGCAGTGCCACAATAAACCTTGTACACACACAACATGCCAGCACAAGGTACTTGGAGTAACCAGAACCACAGCCTTTTGAAGGGTGGAGCGAGTGATAGTTCATTCACTAAGTCTCACTGAGCCGAGCAGCAATGCTATATGTGCAAATAAATGCTTGGATTTACAAGGTGAGCAGTTGAAAAGCTGAAATGGATAGTCCTAACATACAGCAATACTGGATTTGCCAACACTGGATTATATTAACTCAGAACATGTCACTCATTTTCACCACTCAATTTGGATTACATGAGTGAACTTCCTTGAACAAAACCTCCCATTGATATTTCTAGACAAAATATGTCTCTGTAGCATTTACAAAAAAAAGTCTGCACATGGTTTTTGTTTCAGCACCAGAGTAAACACAACAGGGAGTGCACTGCTTCAAGCAGCCCATGAATTATGTAAAAAGGAGACAGGAGGTGTGTTACAGTATGTCCACAAAGCAGGACTCACATTCCACTAGACTACCGATCCAATTAATGTCTGTCTTCCGGCCATTGTAAGTAGTTAAGTACAACCTTATGATTTCATGTTTCCACATAAAACCAACAGGCCAGTGAACTTATACCTTTGCTAATTGAGTGTGACTTCCTGATGGCAGAGGAGGCTGCAGCTGTTTAGGAAGAGACTTGGCAGCATGACCATTAGAGCAGCTCACAAGCTCCAAATGTAAAGAATTTCATCAGACCATCCCTTGTTTGGTTTTTAATCAGTGTCTTTCAGTCTAGATTTGTAATAATATATTATTACAGCATTACTGCCTTGGGACAACTGGCCTCCCTTAGCCTGTCCATTTTGATACCGAAGGAGGCCCGTGAAACAAAATGGCCATTGTGTCTGAGAACATAGCTGGTAGTTAGCTCCTACAGGGACCCACAGTGGGGCATTTCCAAATGTTTGAAAGTCTTGCTCTCTCCCTCCAGTGTTATCTTGAGGAGGGTGGTGAAAACCTAAAGGACAGATCATTCTAATAGGCCACAGTGGCCCGGGGCAGCGGTGCAGCTGTGCAGGGGAGGCAGTCGCCGTCTGGGGTGGACTGTAAATCTTAAACCACTCCTCCTTTCTTCTCCTCCCTTTCCCCCGGTGGCTTTTTGGAACCAAGTAAAAACGAGATTGTTTTATGGATTCCTTCAGCCTCTTTAATGTGTTTCATCTGCTAGCGTTTTTCACTGTCACGGCAAGTAGAAAGAATCCTACCTGCTCTTTAGCTCTCTGTAGATTATCCCTGTTTTACCATAATTACCAAGGTCAGATGGGGATTTTATCCTTCTTTCTTTAGTGTAAAGAAAAACAATGGTGATGGTGGTAACATGCAGTCATACAACATTAGATATCTTTGATATTTTATGCAGCGTGTCTGATTTTTATATGAAATATTTTCAAGAAATGGTGAAAATTCTGCAGAGCAGTAACTATTACTAGTTGCAACTTATGTTTAAAGGCTACTGTATGGTTTTCAGATACAATGGAAACATGATCCAACAAACTTCTGTCCTTCCTTGTAACATGAAGAAAACATCATCTGTATTCGCTCTCTGACTTCGAAGGTTCATGCAATCGGTTCTCACCACAGATGGCACAAAACATACCAGGCTGGCAAGGTACTGGAGACATTTCTAAGTCCTAATTGTCCTGCCAGCCTTTCAGTATTCAAAAGCCACTCATCTGAGCTGGAATGATGATCTCTGCTGGTTGCAGATCAGTTTGTCCTTACTGCTGTCATAACCAAGTTATCATGCAATTGTAAAACCACAACCTCACAGCATTAATGGTGTTTGGTGTTTACATTACAAGACGTGACGATTGTAAAATGTTTTACCACAAACACAATGCTTTGGCTGTTATAAATCATTCCAGCAGTCATGTACAGTTTCAATTTAAAATAATTCAAAATGGTGATTTTAATATGTTGTCTGTTTGAACTAACACTGTCATAGGCACTAAAAGTTAAAATTATAATTACTTATCTTTCAAACAACATGCTAATTTCTAATAATTCACATTTGAAATCAAATAAACATTTAGATAAAGAACAACTTCTGAAGGGAGTCAATCAATCCTGGGTATACATTCATAAATAGAAAGAGATGAATCATTATAAATGTCTTCACATGAAATATAAAAGTGTTTTCATAGCTCTTAACTTTATACACCAAAGAGAACATCCTGAACAGAAATGTATCTTTTAGTATTTTTTTTTTTTTTTTGTTGTTCAGAGTTCTGCTTTTAGTTCTCCTAAAGAACCTCTTAAGAGTTTGTACAGACAGAAGACAAAGATCATTCTGAAGTGTAAAGAAGTGCTTCTTTTATTTGGAGTATGTGGCTTTCCATAAAGTCAACAGGCAGTCGATGAAAGGCTGTGGTTTATTGGTCTGGTTTGTGTGGAGATAATGTCAGCAGGTGAGGTCTCTTCAATGGACCAGTGTTTATCTGTGTTTGCTGCAGCTGCTGGGGCTCTGATAACAGGCTGCCTTTGTTTTGCGGAGCAGATGATGCTCACCTTGGATAAGTAGAATTTGACCTTGAAAGTGAAGACCAAATGTAAACACGATGATCAGACGTTCCATCTGTGGATAACCAATACAATACAGTACACTTTATGGGAAACAATACACCATTGAGAGAATCTCTCTACTGTGATTTGAATGTTTTATGTGTATTTTCATTGCTACTTTAGTTCAGTGTGATCACTAGGATTAAATGCAAACAGCTTAAATTACACACAGCCTTTTTATAAAGTGCTAATTATTTAGAGCAGTTGCAGCGAGTGTAGTTTTGTCTTGTTGCTGCTGTAACAGTTTTGTAAGACCTGGCACTAGAATGTGGCAATCCTTTTTAATAAGTAATATGTAAAAATGCTCCTTTATTGTGCCCTCTGGGTCAAACTAAGTTTTGGAATGCTGCTTTGAGTTTGTGGTTTTTTTTTTTTTTTTTTTTTGTTTTTTTTTCTCCCCTTTAGAAGGAATGTTAAAATACCCTTATCCCCTATCTGGCTGAATAAAAAAACTGCCCGAAGTAATGTTTACATTGCATTACAAAGAGCTCTTGGATGTGAGAAGGTCGAAACCAGTTCCCTTTATGATTAATGTACTGAAAAGCAAACAGGCGGGCTAACTAAAAAATTTTCTCAAACTAAAAGTAATTCATTATATTTGCCATATTCATCAAGAATCTCCTGATAATCACCCCCCACCCAACCCATCACATGTTGTGAACTGGTGTCATACCTGCATACTTTTAATGTTTGCTCTGTAATAACCCATACCCTATCATGCATACATTGATCAGGAAAATTATATTTGATTACTGATAATGATCACAGACCATTATGTTAAGCTACTTGTACATAGCCTCAGAGAGAAATGTCACTCAATTTGAGAATTCCGGCGCACTACTGTTTCTTCTCCAACTCCCTCTTAAAGCTACAAACCAGAGAGCCGAGGTTGTCATTCGGGACATTCAACTCACAGGCTGCTCAACACTGCTCCCTGATATTTAAGTTATCGCACAGGATGTCTTCAAAGTCAGTCTACCATTTCTTTGTATACAATTTCTGTGATTAGCAGCTGCAGAGGACCAGTAATGTGCCGCTGCAGACACTGCTGGTTTAGGATTTTCATAACCCATTTCTCCAAGTAAATGCAAAAAGCCAAATGATTTGTTAATGTCATGGTTCAGTCTCAACCTGTAGTCAGAAAGTAAACGTAGTTGTTTTCAGTTCAAATTACACGTCACCAATCAGGTAGACACCAGTGATTTATCTGAGTAATGCCTCCTTGACTTGAATGTGAAGGATTCATTTGAGGGGGTATATTCCCCCTCAGCAAATGTGTCACCGGATTATTGTGACTGTTAATCTGTTAAAGGCCCAATCCTTTCATCATTCTTTGACTGTGTAAATTTGAGTACATATCATTTTACGTTTATCACCTCATTATGCTTGAAAATACCTTCGCTTTTTTTTTTTTTGTGTGTGTAATTTTAAAGGTTGTCACTCATAGTCACATTTGTTCACAATCACTGCTTTCATCAAAGAAGTTTCTAGGTTGCAGCTGTAGAGCATTTAGCGGATAAAGAGGTCAGATATTTCCCTCAGGAGTTGGTAGAGACCAAAAACGGAGCTAAAAGGAGGGTCGAGACTGGACTTAAATATGTCAGGTGGCCAGAAACAAGCGTCAAATGAATAATAATGTTGCTCTGTGTCTGCTGGATGTGTAAACGGGCAACACTTTTGCCATAACTTTATAAGGCGATAATATTTCAATGTTGTTTACAGCTTGTTCTAGTGTGTGTGTGTGTGTGTGTGTGTATAGTTGTCTTCTGTTTATCCCCTTGAGAGTGATTGAAAGTTCCAGTTGTGTTTTGAAACTCTTGTTTGCATTACTATCGTGTACTGTGCCTTCTTAGCTCTAAGTGCTTGAAAGGATAATTGCATGTAGCTGAAGCCAGTTTTTCAAAGATTTCACCTGTCTTGAGTTGTGATATCAAGCGTTAAGCTGTATTAAACCATGATGTGCTGTATTTGTGGGAACATGTATAATCAGCATTCTTGAGGCGAAAAGTGTTTATATGAGAGTGCGTGAAGGGTCCTGAAGGCAGGGCTAACAGTGACATCAAGGGGCAGAAGAACTGTTTAACAGCTGTATCATGAAATTAGTACATGTGCACACCAACTCACCACAGACACCATGACACAAAAAAACGTAAAAACACTGTGCACGTCTGTCCAATATGTTTTTCTCTCTCCATCATCTACACACTCATAGCTGACCTCTTTCAAAAGCATGACCAGCATGTCTGCCTCTTGATTTTTTTCAGGGCCGTGTGACTAGCATGTGAGGGAGCCTGGGGGCAGGGGAGGAAATGTCTGTAAATCATCTTCTGTGGGGAATGAAACAGTGGCAGATGGAGAGAATCCTTCAGAAGTTTTCTCTTTGAACTCTGCTTATTTAATTAGACTTCAGCAAAGAGATGACTGGCTTAAGGCAAAAATAGATAATTTGTCTCATGTTACCTGCTTGTGATTGGATGAGGAGTGTCTGACAATATGAAGAAACTGTGCATTCATGTGGTGTCAGAATAATCGGGAAAAATTATTTCCCGACTGGGGAAAATTCACGTGAACGCCCCCTGAAGTCTCAACTCAAAGTCGAAGGAAATTTTGGTACATGTGTTGCCGAGTTGGTGACGTCATGCATGTAGAAACATGGCGGAAAACATGGTTGGTGGTTAGAAACTTTTGATTAATGGTGCAAAATCACGCATTGCATATACATTTTTAGCGAACATGTCATATGGTTTAAGGCTATAATGGTTAGTTTACTGTCGTTGTAAAAAGACTTGGATGTGTAGGGGAAAGCAGGTGCAAAAGTACCATTATTCAGAAAAACCTGATTTTAAAAAAATTATGTAGACAGTGATATTTTTGCTGTGGTCACTAACTCACAGGTGTGGTCTATCAATATCAGGTTGTATTTTGTACAAATGTAGAATGACGTCCGTATAATTTCACTTTAAACATAAGCGGCACATTACTTTCGAACCCATCAGTTGGGTCAAAAGTAACACAACTAGATTTTGTTTCCCTTATTAAATATACATGACTGACCTTGTAAATATGTAATTGCAAATGTATTTTGTCTTTTATCTTTGAAGAAACATTATATTTAACATTTCTTCAACAATATGAAAATTAATATTCATAACATAAATATAAAATATATTTTTACACTGAAACTCAGACAGGGCAAACTTCAGGGTGTGTTAAAGCACTAAATAACCTGTAGATTAATCATTACTGTGACACATGAAACGAGAGACAACTTGTAATTCGAAAAACGGTACCGCTTCAGAAATTTACTTGTCCGTGGTCAAACAGTTTTCCGAAGACGGCCGCGGGAAACGATGATGAAATCACTCTATTTGGCAGCTCCATCAAGGGTTGCATGCTGAAGGTGCTGTCACAGCTTGGACTGCAAATGCAGTCAGGGCTCTGAGAAAATCGCCTTGTTACTTTCGTCCCGTGTTACTTTTGCCCCGGTTTACCCCTAAAGGTTGTTTATATGCTCTGATAGTGCTGACCAACGCATCTTTGTAGCAGTGTCCATGTTTTCACATTCCAACTTAGAAAAGACATGAACACACAAGTAGGAAAGACTTCACAACTTAGGAAATCGGACCATCTGAGAAGCACGTGAATGCTTCTTTTTTGTAACTGCTATTCATGAGACAAGTTGTCAATAAAGCTGTGTAGGTCCGCTGTCATGTGGTCAAAGAACCAGTCAACTGCTGTTCAGCTGTATTTTGCATTAATCTCCCTCCGCCCTTCTTTGCAGGCAGTGGCCGTGTGAACCTGGTGCCGCTGCCCTCGGTGGTGACCAGCCCGCGGGACATGGCCCTGGCTGCGGTCATCTGCAGCGCTCTGGCCACTGTGCTACTGGCCCTTCTGGTCCTGTGTGTCATCTACTGCAAGAGACAGCTGCTGGAGAAGAAGCCCAGCGGTGAGTCACAATTTTTCAGAATCAGGACTGGTGAGCATACAGTGAGGATTTAACTTGCGCGCGCTCACTCACTCACTCACTCACTCACTCACTCACTCACTCACTCACTCACTCACTCACTCACTCACTCACTCACTCACTCACTCACTCACTCACTCACTCACTCACACACACACACACACACACACACACACACACACACACACACACACACACACACACACACACACACACACACACACACACACACACACACACACACACACTTTTTTTTCAATATACAGCCAATGAATTTCCAGTACAATCTGTTCTCAATCAAGATTTCCAAAATGGACGTAAAGCGCATACTTGAACCGCATGAAGTGCTTTGAGATGAACTGAGCAGGCAGTTGTGTGGAAGAGACTAGTGCACTAGAGGCTACAGTAATGAACTTCAGCTCTTGCACAATACTGATGCATTATAAATATCTGCATGGCAAATGAGTGGCACTAATAGCCCTTAATAAGGTAAATGAAGAGGAGTATATACGGCTGGCACTGGCATTATTTTTTTGTTAACAAAAGAGCGATGAAATAATGCCAGTGCCAGTTCATCTGTCAGTTGTTATCTCCAGTGCTGAGCCTTATTAAACCCCGATGTTGCATATTTGTGGCAACTTGTATAATGAGCAGAATTCTTGACGCCAAAAGTGTTCGAGTATGTGAAACATCCCGGGGCAGAAAAATGAATGACATCATGTTTCCCCTGGTAAGCTCGCTTGAAACAAAGCGTGTGGTAGAAATTACCAAGGCGTTAACAGTTGCGTGTTCTTTCTCACTGTAATGATGTAAGTTGAATGCACAGGTTACACTCAGACATGCACCCCACCCTTCACTCAAGCTGCTACAAAACACTAACACAGTTGGGGTTTTTTTTTTTTTTAAATGACACAAAGGAATTTTAATTGGCCTCATGGACTCGAGGGTTGTGAGGCATTTCCCAACACATAAACACCACAACTAGAGCTGTGAGGAGAAAACAAATTCCAGACATTTTTCAGAACCTGGCAACACAAAAGTTATTCTTTCAGTGGTTTGTAATTGATCTATAAAGCAGTGAACACATTATTAAACATTACTTAACTACGACCTTATTATAGAAGTGGAACAAGATCTCTGCTGTACTGGCCATGAGTTGTTAAATGTCTCAGTGGTTGACCGTCTCCAGCTTGTTTCTTCAGCGGCCTCTCTGAGGTCCCAGGATTGTCCATATAGTGGAGCAGAGCTGTCCTGCCTGGACCCACGCTGGCTCCATGACTTTCCCCAGAGACCCTGCTGCCAATGTCACCTGGGACCCGGACACACCTGTGGTAGGTTGTACTTCAGACTAAAAGATATTTTATACTACAGTCGAATTTTGGCATCAAACAGCTGATGACTATAAGGAAAGTATTGTATTCCAACTTCAGTAGTATACTGAAGAGTGGCTTCATTGTGTCTTTAGACTGTGGCAGGTGGGTGAGTTTCCATTTGTGTAAAGTTTTGTGTGTGGTTTTCAGGTCCAGTCCACCTGATCCCATCTCTATGCTGTGATGAGAGCTGCAGTCTGGGCCGCAGCCAGGACAACAGCCCCTTCCAGTCCCAGATAAGCCTCAGTGACGGGTGAGGAAATTGTGTGCTCATAAGAATGAACAGGCACCTGATTTTAAAGTCTTAGTTTTCTCCCCTTTTTAAATAATAGTGAGTGGTAGGTAGGACAGTCAAATAACATAGTCACTAACTCAGGCTGAACACCTGCACTTAATAAACTCCATATTACATGTACTACATTACTGCTGAACATAACATGATGTGTTTGATGAACACACAATCTAAACTATCTAGCGACATGACTGCAAACATTTTTCTTCCCAGAGGGAAATGACTATTAAACCCTGTAATGTTTACAGCACGCTCTGCTGACTGCCCTGAACCTTTACAGCTGGCTAATATTCAAGCCCAACTACCCAACAGACAAAATAAAATTACAATTATGTACACAATTGCATGTCTTTGCAATGTAAATAAATTGCAGCTTAAATATGGCTTAGCGTAGAAGATAACCACTGTAGCTCAAGTGGTAAAACACAAAGTAAGGAACGTACTGGTGTTCACTGACTAAAATGAAGATCAAAGAACTTCCCACAGTGTCATTCCCCATCAGCTAGTGTTTGTTACTCCTATATTAAACCAGGCAGGTAAACACTAAACAGCTTTTTGGAGATAAAGTAAATGACATTCAAAATCTGTAGCGATGAACCAAGCCGTTCTCTGAATTGTGCACTCTATCATAAGTCTGGCCTAATTGCCAAAAAATATTCACTCCAGTCTTCCCAGATAACATTCTCATTTCTGTCGCTATTGAAGGTGCTGCAGACATAATTTTATGTGGTTGACTCTTTGAAGCGCTAAGAACAAACAGAGGCAGCTCACATGAAGGAAAAAAAACACAGGGTTTGCTTGTGAACAGATCAATTTGTGATAATAACGGCAGCTTTCTTAAATCCTCTCCCCAGAAATACAAACCAGGATGAGGAGGGCGCACCGATGCAGCAGGGAGGATGTGTGGAGTTCATCTGCAAAGAGGATGGTGGGATGAGAGGGAGTTCAGAGCCTGCAGAGTGTTTGGGGCTACCTCAGTGCAACACTGAACCTGCAGGGAGGCTGGAGGTGGGAGAGGAGGAGGAGGATGATGATGAAGAGGAACAGTGCAGGTCAAAGGAGAATTCACCTGAGCGCACCAGGCAGAGATACAGTGACGCTGTGACAGATGCACTTCTTCCGAAACAGCACTCAAGTCAGGAAGGTGAGGTGACACATTGCTGTCAGACAAAAGACCATGGTTTTTCATTTCATTCAGTTATTACATTTGCATGATTTCCCATTCTCTAGACACAAAACTGCAGACTGCTGAGTCCCCCCTGGTTTGCTTATCACTTCCCTGTATATAAGTCAGTTTTCCTCATGAATGTTTTTGCTAGGTGTGTTAAGACACTCCCTTGGCAATTGAAATGAGTTACCTCAAAGTGCTAACTGATCCTCTGATTCTTTAGTGTCAAAAAAGGAGGCATGTGAGAGCTAACTGCAGAGAAGACAAATATGGGCTGTCCCACACCAGACAACACAGAACATATGAAATAAATACTACAGAACCTTTTGAGCGTCAATGTTTCAGATTGCACTGTATCTTCAACTTCCCTCAAACTGCTGCGTGTCATTTTCTTTTATGTGGCCTAGGACGTGTGTGTGTCCATGAAAAGCAGCTGGTAAAAGAAAGAAGAGATACCACGAGCTCTTTGATGTAGACTAGACTATCCTGTTTTAAGTCGGCCCCTGGCTGGCTCTGGGTAAGATACGTTACTAATCACTGCGTGCCTGTGTTCCTCTTCCTGCTCTCTCTCCAGGATGACATGGCTTTCTTTGGCTCGTGTTCCACCCTTGAACTACCCTGGACTCAACAGCCACGGACCAGATCCTGCATCAGATTACTCACGCCCAACACACACGAGAGGCAGCCGGTGTGGTCACACTGCCTCTTTGAAATGCCTGCTGCTGAACTCAGAGCCCCTTGTCAACAGAATATGTACATACATGCAAACAAAAGCACTGAGGATAAGCAAAGCACCCGGGCAAAGGGGGGGGACGGACGGACACACACACACACACACACAATGTGAACTCACTGGCCCAGAAGGTGAAATTGAATGAAGTTGAAACGTCGCGGAGCCATTGACTTGATACCGCGGGGTGGATCAAGTGAGCCTCTGCTCTGCCTTGAGAATGTCTTCCATCTTCACATGTAGGAGAACAAAAACTGTACTGCTGATCTAGCAGCTGGTGTTATGAAGCTTTTGTGTGTAAAAGGTAACAATTTGTGGAGTGAAGAAAAGTATCAAAAGTGATAATGTTGCACATTGAAGACAATCTTGATATGGAACAAGTTAAGACGAGGAATGTCGACGAGGAAGTGATAAACGTGTTGTAGATACTGTAAAATATGAATCGGGTCAATATTTTTGTAACATAGACTTGACTATGTCTGCTTTTCTTTCCCCAGTTATAAAGTTGATGGTTGTGAACGGTCACTTCCACGTATTGTTTTTGTAAATAAACAACTTTAACAAGTTTACATACTGAAGAATTTATTTTCTAAATTATGTATTGCATTCATTAAATCAAGTGATTTAGTAATGTCCTGTTACAGAGTTGAGGGACTCATGTTTCATAATTGATACTGCAGAGGCTGACACATCTGGACTTTCTTGTCTTTAGTTTGGTTTTAGCTTACACTTCCCATAATGTTACTCTGCAGTTGAAAGATTCAACTCATCAGATTAACAGAACATAAATTG
This sequence comes from Micropterus dolomieu, assembly GCF_021292245.1. Lineage (NCBI taxonomy): Eukaryota > Metazoa > Chordata > Actinopteri > Centrarchiformes > Centrarchidae > Micropterus > Micropterus dolomieu. The sequence goes on from NC_060166.1 coordinate 15,311,499, forward strand.
TCAACTATTTTAATAACTGACTAATCTGAGTTTTGGGCTGTAGGTCAGATAAAACAAGTATTTTGTAGAAACTAAACTGGAAGTTTTCACTTTTTTTTTTTTTTTTTTTTTTTTTTTTTCACATTTTATAAGCAAACTAAAAATAATCGTCTCAGTACTGCAATACAACGGTGTCATTTTGTAAAACCCTCCCAGCCTTCTAAAGACCACTGTCTTTCAAACGGCAACGTGTTTGTTATTTAACTTACCCTCCTTTGTATCAATGGGACAGACAAAATAATAGAAACACCTGCCAGTCCAACGGCACCACAAACTGCAGCCTCCAACACTGCTATGAAGTTGAATCAACACCTCTCTAAAAGAAAACTGAACATGTTAACCTTCATGAAGGGAAACTTTACATTAGTTACATTTTCCTTAGTTTTAACCAGGTATACCTAATGAACTAGCAACTGAGTGTAACACTGTTTTTCACAGCCTGAGTAGTACTCCTTATGACAAACTTACTTTAGTGTGTGAAATTATGTCTATTTAAGTCTAATGACTCTCTGAGCCAACACTGTTTCTAAATTCAACTGAAGTGCAGCCACAGAATTTCAGCTGATATAATTTACCTCAAGTTCAACTGGAAATAGATCAGAGGTTAAAAAAAACATCTGAAATCATGGACTTCTCACAGCCCCTGTGTGGTTAGAGCCACCCAGCGTGCTCAGTCCCTCTGTGATGGCGTGTTCACACCTTCAATAACCAATGTGAGGCTGCTCCTTGCCACCTGCCTCGGATCTCATATCTGAGCCAGGCAAGCAAGGACAGTGTTAAAGGAGGCAGCTGACCACAAATTTCCAATGTCTGACTGAAAATTCTAAACTAACAGTGCTGAATTTCCCTCTCTACCACCGCATGAAACACTCCTCCTTCCCCTGCACAACTCCTGACTGACAAAAAAGATGGAGCGGTATTAATTCAAAGCCTAAACAATGACCACATGACAGGAAGAGCAGATTAAGTACTCTTCCTCACACTGATTTGATCAGGAAAAAACAATGTTCTGCTAGTGTGTGAGCAGAAAATGGATATTCTATGAGGGGATAGTAGTTGTGGAATTAATGAATAAGAATAAAGACTAATGAAATTATAAAACCACAAAAATTTTAACTGAATATATTTATAGGGATGTGTTACCTAACAGTACATTTTTCTGTTCATTTTTTCAGTCCAGTGCTGACATACACTAAGGTGAAAAAACATATACAAACTCAAAATAGTTTTGCGATATTAAGCAGGTTTGTGGCCTGGCACAAGATAATGTTGAAATACAATTAGTGGTGACTAAAATCTGCAACAACCAATATTCAGAGATGATTCGTTTACAGGGTTTGGCAGCAAGTCTTTAATTCTTATCATATAACCTTATATTGACAGCAGAATTAGCCAGATATATCAAATAAGTCAATGTGACTTAAGAGAGACCAGCAATATAAAATGTAAAGATGCTTAGTAAGAATGAGCGTGCCCCCTGCTGCCATGTCTTACATCTGTTGGCCCAGCATCCACCTGTACCATTAGTGCACTTTTTGTTCATAGCGGCAAATTTCAGCTTTCAGAGTCCATGATGAAGGTCTCGAAGTTCGGGTTGAGCTCAGACACCAGCGCATCCACAAAGTCCTCAATGGTCGGCCGTCTCTGCAGCATCCCTGTCACACAAAAACACAAAGCAGCATATTTTAGTGTTTGTGTGTGTCTGTTCAATGCACATGTGTCTCTGGGAAGGAAACATCTCTTGCAGGGCAATGAGATGAGCTGGTTTTCTGTTTCCATCAATCCAGCTCACCTCATTCGGACAGGAAAAGTGCAGCTTTTTGGAACATTTAAGCTGAAGTAAATGCTGTGGTTTTAAAAAAAAAGAGAGCACGCTGAGGCTAATATGAGCATTTTTAAGAAATCCTTTGAAGCAAGTGCTATTTTTATCCCCAATTAAGCTAAAATCCAATTAAGCTCATTGACACAGGCTGCTGCTCCTGAGACTTCCACTGTACCTGCAATGTCATCATCACTAGTATAATGTATTTTAAGGATGGCTTTCTTTGTAACATTTGGATCTTGTAATTTGTAGTATATATGCAGCCAGTTGCATTATAATGATTGCATTTTAAAGTAAATCTCCAAATTCAATAAAACCACGTTTTGTTTTTCTAAACAGCACCCTTTACACATTCTCCAACAGGCACAGAAACTTGGAGAAACAAGCTTTGTGGAAACCTTTAACAGGCCTCAGATGTTGATGTGATCCAAAAGGCCGCATGTAGTAAAACACAGCTATGAAGTTCTCAACATCTTTTATTTCTGCCTTTAATAAAACTAAAAAGGTAGACTGGTAAAACATTTTATTGTGCTTTATAGGGGTGATACTGAGCTCACACACACTCTCGTTACACCAGACAGTGACTAGCGGCGTAGTGCAAATATGACTGTGCAGCCGTCGAGCAAGCCCTGGGAATGTCTGTCTGTGTTTTGAGAGCCTGTCTGCCAGCTCATGCGTGGAGGACTCCCTTGCTTGCTTTACAATTCAGCTGCACGCCCGCTTTGAAGTCAGTTCATTTCCCCTTGTGTAGCTGCCAATGTAAATAGGCGCCCCCCCCTCCCGCATGGGTCACCTCCAACGCACACACACTTGAACACACACACTCAATCGAACACAAGCATGTCTGCACAGGCACGCATGAATGGACACGCAAATAGTTTCACACAGCGATCCAGAACGCATGGACACACCGCAAGATATGGATGGACACACACACACACACACACACACACAC
>NC_060166.1:15314414-15333030 GCF_021292245.1 Micropterus dolomieu
TCAATGGTCGGCCGTCTCTGCAGCATCCCTGTCACACAAAAACACAAAGCAGCATATTTTAGTGTTTGTGTGTGTCTGTTCAATGCACATGTGTCTCTGGGAAGGAAACATCTCTTGCAGGGCAATGAGATGAGCTGGTTTTCTGTTTCCATCAATCCAGCTCACCTCATTCGGACAGGAAAAGTGCAGCTTTTTGGAACATTTAAGCTGAAGTAAATGCTGTGGTTTTAAAAAAAAAGAGAGCACGCTGAGGCTAATATGAGCATTTTTAAGAAATCCTTTGAAGCAAGTGCTATTTTTATCCCCAATTAAGCTAAAATCCAATTAAGCTCATTGACACAGGCTGCTGCTCCTGAGACTTCCACTGTACCTGCAATGTCATCATCACTAGTATAATGTATTTTAAGGATGGCTTTCTTTGTAACATTTGGATCTTGTAATTTGTAGTATATATGCAGCCAGTTGCATTATAATGATTGCATTTTAAAGTAAATCTCCAAATTCAATAAAACCACGTTTTGTTTTTCTAAACAGCACCCTTTACACATTCTCCAACAGGCACAGAAACTTGGAGAAACAAGCTTTGTGGAAACCTTTAACAGGCCTCAGATGTTGATGTGATCCAAAAGGCCGCATGTAGTAAAACACAGCTATGAAGTTCTCAACATCTTTTATTTCTGCCTTTAATAAAACTAAAAAGGTAGACTGGTAAAACATTTTATTGTGCTTTATAGGGGTGATACTGAGCTCACACACACTCTCGTTACACCAGACAGTGACTAGCGGCGTAGTGCAAATATGACTGTGCAGCCGTCGAGCAAGCCCTGGGAATGTCTGTCTGTGTTTTGAGAGCCTGTCTGCCAGCTCATGCGTGGAGGACTCCCTTGCTTGCTTTACAATTCAGCTGCACGCCCGCTTTGAAGTCAGTTCATTTCCCCTTGTGTAGCTGCCAATGTAAATAGGCGCCCCCCCCTCCCGCATGGGTCACCTCCAACGCACACACACTTGAACACACACACTCAATCGAACACAAGCATGTCTGCACAGGCACGCATGAATGGACACGCAAATAGTTTCACACAGCGATCCAGAACGCATGGACACACCGCAAGATATGGATGGACACACACACACACACACACACACACACGGGAGTCTATGTTGCTGCCATCATGAAACTGGCTCAGCAGGTAGAAAGTGAGGTTTGGCCCGGCCTGCAGTGAATCGCCTTGCATGAGAGCACCAGAGAAGGGATTATCATCTCCTCTTACCCACCGGTCGCACCCTGCCCCTTGGCTACAAGATGATACCAACATACAGAGGTAACACACCACAACTGCAAGGCCTCTGGATCTCTGGGAACAAGGCAGCCACATGAAAGTGATGATTTCCATCCATAAATGATAGCCCTGATTCAAGAGCTGTAGGATGTATTTACACTGTGACCGTTGACGTCTATAGCAGTTGACGGCCCCTTTAAAGTGGAGACCAAAATGGTATGAACAGCTCAAGCTGCATGAGCAGGTATTAATACAGAGAAAATTGAGGCCAGCTTATCAAGTTGCACGTAATTCCATCTTTAGAGAGCTGGCTTTGTAAGGAAATACAATTTACAGAGTTGTAATTTTAATCCAGAGTTTCTTTCCAACATAAACTCATAGTGTCGGAGGTGAAAGGGGAAATGTTCAGGCCAACATTCCTGTATAGGACATCTCCACCTCTCCAATGATGAAAAACAGGAGTCTACAGTCATGCTCTGTGAGGCTGCACTAAATGCTAATGTCAGCATGCTAATATGCTCACAATGAGTAAGCTTTCTTGTTTTGTGTTTTTAAATCTAATTACTAGCTACTAGACCAGAAGAAACTTTGAGTGTTGGGGTAAAATGTCACATGTTCTCAAAACTTGTCAATGTAGTTTTTAACTTGAAACCAAAACAACAGGCTGAAAGATGCTAAAACACTTCATAGAGCTGAGGGGAACTGTGGAGTCAGGTGATAATTCTCCGTCGGTTTGTCATCAGGAATGACCCCTTTTACATTACACTGACTGGACACTTTAGTGCAGCAGTAATCTAAAAGACTTATTGGGAAGTCTTACTTAGGAAGTAGTACAATTACAGTTCAGGTCAGAGGTCAGGGTCAGTCACAGAACAGGATTCTTGAAGCTAAAAGGGCAGCATCACTACACCAGTATGAAAGAAACAAGTGCACAGGTATTCACAGTGTGTTGGCAGTGTGTGCAGCTACTCATTTGAACTCTCCACACACATCTGCAGCATCACCAGCACTTTCTCTAATAGATGTAATTTCCTGACTGTGTATTATCTACGGGGCGATCTGATGTCTGGAGTCTCGCCTGCCACAGGGTAGTGTGTTAAACAAGCAAAAGTTAACCTGTCAAGAGTGATGAGAAGAGGAGGAGGAGGGGAGAGAGAGGGAGGGAGAGAAAGAGAAAGAACGAAGTTAGAGATGGATAGGTGTGATCATGAAAGAGGTTAGGCAGGTAAACAATAACGCCCTCGACGGCTTCTCATCACCAACAGCTCGGGGTGTCAGCACCTGGGTCTAAAACGGCGACCAACAGCAGATGAGAGGTACAACAATACGCAGTGAGGAGTGAGTCTTTTCTCAAATCAGATCCCTGGGAGAGTTTGAGAGGAATGCACAGATAACCTCAAAGTCATAACAACACTGTGGAGGAGTATCTGATCTGAGAAGCTGTTCTGACAGACAACACTGGGAGGAGTGGAGTCAGACAAAACAGAACGGCATACTGCACCGCAGCTGAAGAAAATGGATGCCTTTGAATTACCTGAACACCCCCCCCCCCCCACACACACACACACACACCACACACGTAAATGGTGGAGCTGTGCTGTCTAAAGAGGGTAAACAAAGTAATGTGTGTAGAAACCCATCACACTGCTGCGAATTTAAAGACTTACTATTTAAAAACAGTTTTTTTTCCAAGGTTTTGAGATTTCTGCCTCCACCCAAACACAATGGGGGCCAAATAATTCAACAGCAACGTGTTTCTCCCCACTCACCGGATAGTCCACAGACCTCACTGGAACTACTTTGGTGAAAAGTAGTTCCAGCCACATCCTGCCACTTTACAACAACAGTACCTCCGCACTGTATGAGTCTCTCTGCATGCTTGACAGCATTACAGTGGGCAGAACTATCCACTCACTCTTGGCAACACACATAGGAAAGACCAGAGCCAAACTAAACATAGACTGTGCTTTGTGTCCATTGTTAGGAGAGCCTTAGGACAGAGGATTTGCCATGTGAGTCATCTCAGATTTAAGAGTTTCCATTTCCATTCATAATGGCACTGACACAGCCATTAAAGAACAAGGCTTCTACCCATTACAGTCATCCCAGGGCCGGCAGCGTTACCCACCTTGGCCAACAGAGTTGGATAAAACAGCAGGTGTTAAAAGACAAATAAAGTAATTACTGATTAAGAACACACTTTTTAAGCCAAACCCTGCTTTGCAGCTGAACAGCCCAACTGAAGCCAAAGGCAGTTGAGTACCTTGGTCAAAGGTACTTCAAGTGTACTTGTTGGGGAAGGAAAGTGCACTACTCATTGTCTATCCTTGCCCAATTTTTTTTCAAGCTGGTGTGGGAATGTTCAAATCACAGACCCTCTTCTTCAGCTCGACTTCCATAGCCTCTTCTAGTCTGCAATTTCCCAATACAGATCAGAGGGATTCTTTCCACTGAGAAATGGAAACCCATTTTCTATTAAGACATAGTACTTAAACATAGCTCTTGGCTTTTCCGCTAATGCCACCTGCTCTAATCACATGACTAAACATGTAAATCCCAGTGAACAGCAAAAGTCTGTTACCGTGTCCACCCTCTGATAGCCAGAATAAGCTGCGAAATGCAAGTCTTTCAAGTAAACAGAGCTTCATCTCTCACAGGAGAACATGCACAGAATCATTTATTTATTTAAAAGGGTGGTGGGCGATGGGTATCAGTCAAATGAAGACCTATGTGGCTGGCTAACAGCTCTGTGCCTTGGTAATGACCGGCTCTGGGGACAAAAATTCAGAAGAAATGTTTCAAAATTGCTGCACAGCCTGCAGCTACTGCTGGTTGAATTTATCAAACATCTGAGTAACTGCCTAAAAAAAGAGTTTTCACAGATAAAGAAATTGGGAGTAAAATGTCTGATGACCTACAGTCTTTTAAGAACAGTTAAATAAAACAGTATTCCCATGTTTGGGGAAATCCTGAACAGGTTTAACTTTAAGATTTGATCATTAGTCAAATATGCAGAGTAAAGAACAACCTTTGGAGAAGTACAGCTTTACTACAAAAACACATATTTCTTTCTTGGCTCCCTGAATGCAAGCACTTTTATTTTTACCTGTATTCTGCTATTAAACCACTAATTAGCACTGCCTTTAACCATGCAGAAGGCTTAGCTGAAACTGGCTGTTTTATAAGCGCTATTGATCCCAGTCCCATGGGCTTGGCTGTGTCCTGTTCTTTCATGATTTAATTGGTTGCTTTTAAAGGCCAATTACACCCATTTGCAAAAAAAAAAAAAAAAAAAAAAAAAGGGAGCAGCAGCACGCCACATTTGTACATTTAAAATGCGAACAAACTGCAGTGAGCAGTCACTTGAGCCTCACTGCCTCCGTAGCGTCATATTCCCCCGTATGCGTATCAAAGAATATTCATTCAGAATTTATGATCACACATTTCAAAACATGTTTCTGGCTACTTCAGTAGTCGTTCAGCCGCTGCTCATAACCATTCAAAACATGTCAAGGTGCGAAAAGCAGTTAGCTCTGTCAAACCTGGAGGCAAAACTTCAGCTTACTGCCTATGTAATTACACCTTTGAAGTTCAGGAAGCTTTTTCTACAAACAACACTTAAGACAGGCCCAGAAAGCAAGCAAGACAAGGGTGATGACAAACATTGCACTGGGAAGCCCTTTGTTGAGTAAGTGCCAGCACAAAAGAAAGAAAAAAGAAGAAAAACCTGCAATGTTATTCAGGATAAACCCTACAAAACTCACTTACCAACCTGTTAAAAAACAGTAAACACATGATTCTTTGCCATACGAGTACACTGTGTCCAGACTGAAATCTCAACAGCTATTGTATGGATTTCCATGAAATTCTGACAGTCATACTCCCTAGAGGATAAATCCTAATGACTTTGGTGATCCCCTTACTTTACCATAAGGTTCAAATTTGTGTTTTTTAATGTAATATTTTGACAACGTTTGGATGGATTGACATGAAATTTGCTTCACACGCTGATGTCCCCCCTCAGGCTGAATTGTGACCATCGGTTCAAAACCAACAGACTAATTTCTCTAACAGTTTGGTTTATGACATTCCCATTGGACTGAGCTGTATTTTGTGTTTTTAATGTTAGCATTCTAACATGATAAACTAAGTGAACATGATAAACATCAGCATGTTAGCATTGTAATTGTGAGGATGGTATCATGCTGATGTTAGCATTTAGCTCAAAGTGCTGCATGTGCCAAAGTACAGTAGACTAAATCTTGTTCATTCATTTCCTTGTGAAAACTCAAAAACACATGTCAGGCAAGGAGACACGCCTAAATCTATCAGCATTTCTGCAACTGTCACAGTTCTTTAAAATGCCTCCCTTTGGTTAGATTTCTGTCACACAAAAGCTAAAACAAACTGGCATCTATGTCAGCAGCAACGACAAATATTTCTTCATATTTTTCAGGACTTTTATTACCTTTTTCTTCCCAGTGCTGTCGTCATCAAGAGGCAAATTACTATCAGTAAATCAATGATAAGACACTTCTGTCTGTACCTGTGCTGTATGGAGCACAAAAAAGATAACTTTAATCATATATCATGTCTGTTTTTAAGTAAGGGCGATAAATCATGTATTTTGCGGAGTTACATCTTAGCTGTGAAGTTCAATCCAATCCTCTCCTCCTGTTCAGCTAGAACTATACATCATTGTCACAAAAGTGGTGTGGGACTGTAGACCACTGTGCTCTTGGGGTTTATTAGTGACTATGCAAGCAGTCATAAGAACTATTGAGTCAAGCTGCCTCCGGACAAAGAACTAACAGGGTCCTGGGACTCGGCTACCAAGTCAGAGTAGATCCATTTTCTGTGCTCGGCAGTCGTGGCTATGGGAACATTCTGGGCCATGAAAGCCCTCTCTGTAGCAGGAGCCGAGATTCAGCTCAGTCTGTCGATCACCTTTCACTCTCTCCTTCCCTTTCTCTTCCCTCTTACTCTCTCACTTTTTCTCTGACTCGCTCACTCAGTCCTGATGCTGCTGCCCTGGATTTGATGCCCGGGTTTACATTTCAACACTGTCTTTCCTGGGAAACATCCAGTAGCGGGCAGGGAGCCACGCAGATAAAGGCTGGCCTCTGATTGGCCTTGCTGGGCCTGCTCCGGTTCCCTGTGTGCCCTTGTAACCCCTCTACCACCTCGCTGAAGGGGATTGCAGGGAAATGTTACACACCTCAATTTACAAGGGTCTTTGTTTTGAAGGATTGTGTATAGTGGTGTTGGATCTGGATTCTGTGTCCTTCCTCTAGTCTTCTGGACTCTTTTGGCCTAAATACTACTTTTAGAAGGGGTCCTTCGTATTTTTCATTCTCCAGTTCGAAATCAAGATGGTTGCTATGAACCTCTCAGCCCCACAGTGAATAGTGGTGAAAAGCAAAATGTTTCAGCACATGCACTGATGTAGTTTTATAACTCCGACTACAGCTTTCATGAAGTAAATTATGAGCACATATGCAGCCATGAAAATGGTGATCGTCTGGATGAGTCTGTTTTCAAAATGTGGGGACGTTTCATCTTAGTTTGAGCATTTCTCCAGGCATGGGATAGATTTTATGATGATAAAAAAAAGAAAGAAATGGGTTTCAGATGATTATCACAAATACAGGTGCACAGATTGAAACTGGACTGAAAGCTGCCAAATACGTGAGACTGGAATGCCTAGCCATTTCAAGCCTGTTTTAATTTGATCTGAATAGTCTGTTATAAAGTCCAGTGATTTTGTTATATACTGTTAAGTATTACGCCAGCATTCATTGTATCGTCTTGAGCCTTGCAAAATGACTTATGGCTGGGAAAGACAGCCAGGGGGATCAATATGTCCCTGATAACTATCCTGCACACAGGGCCTTGGCCTATAATTAGAGTAGCATTCACTTCAAAAGGGAACCATAAAAGCACATATTGTCAGTTCAACAACCTTTAATTGGTCAGTAGATATAATAACAAGGATCTGATCTGTTGGTGGCTGTAATTTCAGAGGCTGGGCACAGCCCTGTTTGGAGCTGTTAGAAGGACAATCTGATGGAGGTGGGAGGAGGTGACCTGAGGGAGAGATTTACACTCCTAAATGTCAACTGATATTACTACTCCCTCTCTCCGTCTCTCTCCCCTCACCTTCTCTTCTGTTGTCCTGTCCAGACATGCCACTGTGACTGCACAACCAGAGCAGGAGTGGAGGAAGTGATGGGAGGATGAAGGGATGAGGGCAACAGGAGGAATTAAGGCTTTTTTGCCTGTTAAGCCTATGTAAAGATAAACTTCAGCTAAAATGACATAACCTGATTAACTACAGTTTGATGGTTACAAACTTGGAGAATAACCATAAGGCATGCCAGAATATAGTCAAACAAGAGCCTAAAGCCATTCTAACATCTCTGTGAGGCTGAAATAAGGCACAGTGGTGCTTTGAGCTAAATACTAACGTCAGCATGTTAACATCGTCACAATGTCAACGCTATGCTGTAATGTTTAGCAGGTATAAAGTTCAACACGTTCTAAATGAGACATTAGGGAATCACCGAAGTTATTACTATTCATTCTGAGGGAGACATGGATGACTGCAACAGATTGCATGGAAATCCGTCCAACAGTTGTTGAGATGATGGTGCTAGAGGAAAAGTCACGGGGATCACCAAAACCAGTAAGATTCATCTTCTGGGGACCACGATTGTCTGTACAAAATTTCATCTTAATCTATCCAATAGTTGTTGAGATATTTCAGTCTGGACCAGAGTACTGGACCTACGTCTACAGAGCCATAGCTGACCTGAAGTGCTTAAAAGCACGGTGGAAAGTACCAGTCTGGGTTTTCAGCCCTGCAGAGTCTGCAGTTTTTAGCGCTCAAACCCATAATCATCAATGTCTGTGTTTCCCTCCTTCTAGATTTAGTCTGTGCTCAAAAATGTCTTTTACTTAAGTTTTTTTTGAAGCAGATCAAATAACTGACCTCAGAAAAGGGTTGGAGTAACATGAATAGTGTGTGGTTGCCAGAGGGAGCTGACTCGACAATTTATCCTACAGCAGCCTACCGCGGCAGGACTGGCTGTGTCTGTGGGTTGACAAAGCTCTTGTAAACAAAGATAAGAAACCTTGGGAGGTGTGTTAAACTGGTAAATATGTGCCATTGTGGGACCTGAAGCACAGAGCGGGCCAAACCACAACAGCAGCAGCTGCAAACGTATGAAAACACTACATCCTGAGTAACAGACTCACAGCTGCTTCTGTCTGAGTTAATACTTAATACTCAAGTTAGTACTTGGGGGAAATTTCCCCTCGGGTGATCTTCAATACAACCTTTGCCAGTGAGGTTAACAGACTGTAATGGACATCAAGAAACCTTGAATAAATAAATACCTAGTTGCCTCAAATTATTGCTATTGATTGATGATCCTTCCTTGGCATTATCAACCCAACAATAACGTATCTGTATTCTCTTAAACATGCCCAATGATTGGTAATTTTATTTTGGAAATATCAATAAGAAGAATGGATGGGACGTAATAATAACATGATACTATCAATGTGTTGACTGTAGTTAATTTTCACCCCTTGTTTGTTTTGTTACTTGTTTTTTGAATTGTGTATTCAGCTTCACTATGCAACAGGAGAAATTGGGTTCAGAATTGTCTTGTAGTACCTGTAATATGTAACAATGTTTTCTGTTTCCATATATTCTTTTCATTTATTTATTTATTATGTAATTTATTCTTCCTGTGTAATCATCTAGATAATTTTATTTAACAATTTCATCACAAAAATACAAACCTTGCCAAATGTGTAAAAGTGGTGACAAATCAAAGTTGTTGTTTTTTTTTTTGAGTTACCTCCATTATCTAACTTTTTATGTGTGAACACCTTCCTACAAACACAAATTGTCACTAATCAGTACGTAGTTTCAAGAATTTTTCTGCCTCATATAAGAGGAGGCTGTTGACTTAAAGATCAGCTACCCTCCAGGCTGTCCAGCATGTCAAAACAAATACCAAGAGCATTACGTTTCAGTAATTATACACAACCTTTTTCACCGGTGCTACTAGGAGCTAATGGAGTCATACTGGAGTCCTAAACTGAAGGAAACCTGGAGATGAAGTCTGGGGAATCCTCAAACTGTCAAAGTATGGTTCAAAACAGCAAAATCTACCCAGGGCGGGTGTCCTGTACGGGGCTGTGGGGTCAAAAGGTCAGCTGAGAGACCAAAATTAGTGGATGGTGAACTGAGGGCTAAAAGTACAATTTATAAGTCTGATGTAACTCAAATATTTAGAGATGAACTGGCAATCAGATAAAGTGTGTAAACTGACTTTTATGGGTAAATGTAAAAAGATTCATTCAACATTTGGGGGGAGGGATGGGACACGGTAAGTTACCTTCCACCATCAGCATGGGCTCCTTGGCTCCTCCATGGGCCAGCATCTCCCGACGGTAACGCTCGCCCATGTCCCTGACAAAGAGAAAGGGAGCAAAGGGAAGACAAACACAGAAGAGCAAGAGATAAGGTTACAGACACCTGTAACTGCCTGTCGGCTCCTTATACTCTGTCAAGCTAGGAGCTACCACTAGGAGCCCAGGGCCAAGTCTCCTAAGCTGCCTGTTCACAACAGACAGGTGACAGGAAACAGAGACCTGACAACTGCAGGTGGAACTAAAACAATCTCAGAGGGAGAGAGAAGACAGGAAGACAGAGAGACAACAAAGGGAAAGACAAGAGAGACAAAACGGGAAAACGTTGCAGGGCTCGACTGGATGGCAATATGGTCGTTTTTCAAAACAAAGCCTTTGTGCTTTCTCCTGGGGCAAATACATGTGATAAGGTAATGTGGATGCCAGGGAGCGTCCGTGAATTAAAGCAGACACCTGCCAAGTCGCCGTGAGTTTCATATTAATGTAATGTTCAATGTCAGGCAGCAGAGACTAAAACAGTATCCAGGGACGACTGCCTGTCAGGAGGCATCTGTCTCAGCGCTCCACGCCCAAAACAGGTTTACGATGTGCATTTGCATCATCTGTGCAACACTCTCACCATGAACACAAGGTTACATGAGACAAAAAGAGAGTCAAGACTGTGGGTTAATCAAACGCATGTATCCTATCCCCTTGGAGACTGAAGTACAGGAGCTGAATGGGTGATTAATAACTTTTCTGAACTAAAATACGCCTCAGTGAACCTCAGGACCCTGAGATACTACTATTAAGATACGTTCACTGTTGTGACTTGAAGTGCAATGTTTAGTTAATTTCATCATTACGTAAAATAATATATATCAAATAAAGCAAATTATTAAATCATTTCATATCGATCATTCTAAAACTCAATATCAATGCTTTCACCTGAAAAGTAGCAGTCAAGATTTCTCCCTGAACTCCGAAAGAAAACATGAACCCATGCCTTCAGACATCAAACAAAGGTAGAGTAGATACATGTTGATAATATGAGATTTAAAATACTTTTAAAGTTACAGTTAAGGATCCCCGCTTGCATTGTGTCGTAAACGATATCTTTGGATCAGTTTGGGGTCCGTTACTAGTGTCACTCCACATTAAGATGCTTTAGAGGTAGCTGTAGAGGGCAAAGCCACTTGTGACATATATTAAATAAAAACGCCAATGTGCCATTTCCCCTTTGGATTAGACCACAGTGCAAATGATTTATCCCAGGCTGCCCCAGAGCCAAACTCTTTAGGATGAGCCTGTGCCTTTCCATAAAAAACAAACTCCAGAAAAAAAATTATCCATGAAATTATCCATGCCCTGCTAGTAAAGCTTATTCGAAAGATCCAAATAAATAGTAGATATTTTCTTGCTTTGAACAGACTTAAAAAGTTGAGGACATAAGTTTTTTTCATTAGAGGGAAGTTGAGCATTTTAGCCTTCCCATTTCTGAAATCTGTACCGTTAAGCAGCTGTCTCACCTGTTTAAAGGATCCTGAACGAAGCACTGTCTCCACACCATTGAGGCCACGGCCCTGGACATGAGGTAGGAATAGTACTTTGCTCCATAGCCAACCAGGTGGCTGAATCTCAGCTGCCATGCCTATTGAGGAAATTTTTCAAAAGAAGCCACAACATCAATACCTTCACCTGAGTGAAACAACAGGGCATCTTAAAATAATCTCACTGTCAATGTGTCCTAGGCTGGATGTGACAGAACAAACTGGCTGAGAGGAGAAGTGATAGCAGAGTTCTGGCTCCCAAATAAAGACATTACAAAAACAGAGCATGCAATTATCCCTTGACACTGTGTATTAGTTTTGACAAAATGAAAAATTGTTATTGAGTGTGTGGTGAGAGAGGACATCACAGCCTTAAAAGGCTTAAATGTTGCTACTCCTAAAACCTGTTGAGAGAAGCTGCTCTGTGACAGCGGCGAACTATTCCAGTGAAAAGCACGTCAGGCTGTGGATGTCAAAGTACAACTGAAAAAAAAAAAAATCCTTTGCTTCTAATGTTTGTCTTTACTGATGTTTTTATATTGGTGGAATAAATACACCTTTCCTCCAACAAGCTTCTATAACAAAACATTCAATCATAACCTGCCAGCTCCATCTTTAAAAGGACAAAACATGGAAACTCCTAAATGGTAGAAAGCCCCCTTCTCTCCTCTGTTCTCCCAGCAGTTGCCTGAGGCGCCCGCTTACCATATCTATAAAGACGAGCTCTTTTATGATCTCTGCACGGGGACTCTGGGGGAATTCAGCTGGCAAACACTCAAACATTCAGACATTTAGAAACAGCAGCTGCCATAGTTTACAAAACCATAACAGACTGCATACACCTCCCTCCACCTCTGAATAAAAAAATAATAATTACTTTAAACATGTTAATGATTTATACCCCAACTGCAGTTAAATAATTGTGTGAATCAAAGGATGTAGACAGAATATTTATTCTGTGTTCATGACCAATTTGCCTCAGTACCAATGCCAGAGAATATCCCGGTACATTTTATTGTGTTTGGTGATTAAAGTGACTTTAATCTGTGCAGCCCAAAAATAAACCTTTTAATGACAAGGAATAAAGTGTAATTTGTACTTCTGCTTCGAATTGACGGCGTAGGCTACGGGGCTACGCAGAGGCTATGCCGTCGCCTTACGTGCACCTCCTCAAAAATGTAACTACACGTCGAGGCTGTTATTGGTCGGCTGGGTAGCCTCGCAATGCCTCCGAGCCGACAGGAAGTGCCCCATGCCTTGTGGTAATTTTTACTAGAGGCCAAAACAGCGGCTGTAACACGGTGGATAAATATATTTGACCGTCACAACCCGAGCAAAATGACTCGTTTTACTATCAGAATGTCTATGAAGATTCTCAGCTATTTAACCTCAGTGGGGTCGTCGGCCCGCGGTGAACCAGCGGTATCGATGACCCGGGCCAACGACCCCACTGAGGTTAAATAGCTGAGTTTCCCTGCCAGTCAGTCAGAACTGAAGAAGTCCTTTGGATGAGGGACGAAACGTCTTCCAGTATCTTCAACCAAGTCCAGTTGCCCTTGATTTTAACCTTCGTTGGATTACTATCAGAATGTGATCCATTTAGTCGTTAACATTTGAAAAGGCTACACCAGCCACTCGTATACAATTTTACCCCCCTTCACGTTAGCGGAGAGCTAAGCCGGAAGTTAGCCTGCTTGGCCAGCAAAAGTCAACACAGTGGACGCTTTAGCGCTACCGCCAACTAGCGTTTGGGGGTGTAATTGCAGAATGACGGAGACACAGACGCACAAGAATAAATGCCTGGCTACCGTACGCAGGAGTATAAATCAAGCTTTACAGCAATATACTGCAGCAATATCAGATTTTTTGGCCACTAGGTGGCAGTGGAAACAAGCTATAAACACAACAATGACATAATAGGTGCATTCGAGATGACTGCGATGACTTCATAGTCTAACGTGAGCTGCACGGGGCGGGGTAAAAAAACGGACACGTTCTATGCATGAGTGTACTGGGAGCTGACATCAATGACTGATCTTGCGGTACTGGCAAAGAAAAATGCCGCAAGACCAGGCAATAGTGTGGTTCCAACTTTGGCCAGCCACAGAAAAGCAACTGCAGCCGCCAGACTGCTTTTCGGGTTCATCAGATTTGCTTTTCGGTTTCAAACCGCGGACTCGGTTTCATTAGATTTGCAAGTTGATATTATGAAATCATATTCGTTACCTCTGAATCTACAATTTATTATAACAAACTGAGGTAGATGGTATGGCAAAGATCCTTGAAATGATTATGGTTTCATTTTAATAAAGATTTATTAGCCTTGTTATGTTTATGAAGCCGTCCTTGAAATGAAAGAAATTAATATACTGCAAAGTGGACAACTAATCCACAAACAGCATCTATAAAAGACACCTGCATACACTTCGATGATAAATAAATGTGTTCCATGACAAACTTAAGCAAACTTTGAAACAGCTGTTTGGGAGCTTAAAATGGGGGCTGCTCATCTTCACCATGCTGGGAGAGAGCTCTGTGGTCTGATCTGGGAGATCCAGCAGCATTAAAAATGCTTCAGCTCCAAAGTGTCAACTTGAGGAGACTCTTGTGGGCTGCAGTGACTTTAATAAGAGTAAATTGCCCTCCAGAGAGGTGTTCTGGCTCAGAAAACCACAGGCAAGCTAAAGCTGACGGAGTCTGCTTTGTCAGCTGAAAGCAGCAGTGATACAGTGCCTTGGGTCACACAGGTTCCAAGTCTGTCTTCATAGTCATACGAAAGGGGAAGATAGAACACACTGACAAAATACATTCACATATTCTTCTGGTGCATAAAAACAGAATAAATTGAGATAAAAAAAAACAAAAAGCACACAACGTTTTGTGCTTTGTGTTTTTTTAATTCAAGTTTAAAGCTATAGGGAATCCAACCTTTCATTTGAAGACTCTTTGACTCCACTGTATTTCTTATGTGGTTTACGGCCTGGAAACAGAAAGGAAGCCATTGAAGAGCTGTTTGGTATGTGGTCTGAGTCTTTGACAAGATGCTTCTAAAACACGCGTTACAACGTGCCACGAAAATGATTTTCAGACTTCCAAGCTCCTCTTTGTTTCCAATCCCTTTGCCTCACATCAAATGATTTGTGTCAACTTTTGTGAGACTGCAAGTGGTTGACATATCAGCGAGAAATCCTTTTGATCCTTACATACAAAAGGAGACAAAGTCAGAGCAGGCTTTTTAACTCTGCTCCTCTTCTAAGTGATATAAAAGAGATTTTTTTTTGTTCTTTCTAAACTCATCTCGTGGTGTTTTGTTTTGTGGTGCTAAGGTGCAACTCCACTTTTTTCTTTTTGTTTTTACAGGAGAATGTGCATTACATGTGCTTGAGTGTGCGTTAAAAACACTGCTCATTAAAAAGAGCAGAAACCACTTGGGCCTTAAAGCTTTCAAGCCAAAAATCGCAGATTAAAGAAATGTCAACACAGCGAGCAGAGCGTCTTGCTTTCTGCCATGTATTTCCAAATATTATCTTCGGCTCAAGGGTGAGCATGTGGTCTGTGTTACTCACAGCTGATCCTCTCTCCCAGCACACAGCGGGAAATGATAGCCTTGCTTTATAAACTATACACATGTCAGTCTCACCCTAATGTTTATAATCCGTGGCTCTCCGTAACCTATTAGCCACTCAAATGTTCACTTCCCTCTGGAAACCTTTCCTGAGCCTATGTTTCTATGGGGTGAAAGGAGAGAGAGAGGGCGAATTTAAAAAAGGAACACGTTTAAGTAGAGTCTGTCTTTGAAGGGATCTAAACAAATCTGTTTTCACTTGCACTGATCCAATTCAGGAAATTAAGCACTGCAATCATGCTCACGTTCAAATGAGGAAAACAATCCCACCGTGGTTAGCAGTGCACAAGGAGGCAAAGTGTCTATTAGAGCTTTCAGTGTGGTTTAAAAAGTTGAAGAGGAACGACTGAGACAGTGGGAAACTATATAACATAAACCACAATCTCTGCAGAGGGAGCTACAAAGCAGGGCACAAGCAGAAGACGACTCCCTGTGAGGAGAAGCACTGACGTTTGGGAGAATATACAGCAGTTGTAATCTCTATTCCTGATGGCACCCCACATAATTATAGCCCAGAGTAAATGCTCTATGAAGGCGATTCCTGGTTAAATTACGACTGTTTTTGATTCCCTTCTCCCTCTTGGCCTCATCCCCTCATCCACAGCTGCAAAAGTGGGGGAAATAGAGAGCTTTTTTTTCATTAAAGGACCGGGAAGAAGAGTTTCAAATATTTCCCCCAGGGAGAGCTCATTCAAAGTATACCTCTGCTTTGTGATTTTAGCAGGGCTTCAAAAAAAGGCTTTAATCCTTTAAATGCTGCTGTGCCTGGGTAAAATATATAAAACTGGAGAGAAAGAGAGGGAGGAAAGAGAAGGAGAAAGGGAAAAGAGAGTAGAACACTAAAGGACTCCTGAGTCCTGTGTTGTTTCTGTGCTGTGAGAGGAGAGTGTTTTAGGAATCTTGAACAGAACGTTCCAGAAATTATCAACCTCAAAGACTGTAAAGACATTCTGTATTCTGAGTTTAATGAGATGGGCTACTCGAATGAAAATAAGTCAAAAAGAGTGTGTTAAATAGCTTAAAGCAAGTGGGGATGTACCGTGTTGGACGTATAAGGCAAGCCGTAGAATTTCTGCTGCATCTCTTTTAGGATTTCTGTGGTGGAGCGGTTCTGAGGTTTGCCGTGGTAGATCTGGTCCAAGACAGCATAGAAAATCTGCCCAGGAAAAAACAATCAAACAGTTCTTATGTCTCGACACATTCTGTAGAAATAGGCAAACAAATTGTTTTTTTTTTTACTAGTGAATTTAGTTTAAGTTGAGGACTGTGTCATCAATGTTCGCTAATCCTGCTATAAGACAGATAAGACAAGGAAAAACATACAATCTTTTGACAAAATCCGTAGTGGTTTCATGAACACCAAGTTAGGAAAAGAAGCTTGTTTCAACCACCAGATGCAATCTAAATTCAATGTTTATCTTTAAAGGACTGAAGGCTTTTGTACTCAGGGATTCTTCATTGCACAACACTCAAGGTTTCTGCTGTTAAGACACTTTTAGGTATAATTCTGACATGCTGTGTGAGAGTTTGGTCATTTTACCTGCAGCTGGATGTCTGCAGCTCCGCACACTTTCTTCGACTCACACAGGCGAGCCACCATACTCTCAGGCAGAGGCTGAGTAGACAATATCACAAAATAAACGTTTTAATTATTTTGCTTCTTAATTATATCTGCCGTCTGGCATTATAACAGCTGATGCAACAACATTGCAGCTAAAATGAAAAATGAAGGCCCTAAAATTAGAATAAATTATGATGCACTGGAAAATATCTTTTTTGTTGGACACTCTTCAAATTGTTCTTTACTCTGAGGGTTTAGGTGTACCTGTCCAGTTTCATAATGGCGTGCAAACTGGCTGATGACTCTATAGTCAGTGGCAAAGTACTCCATGAGGATGGAGGGGACTTCAGCAAAGTCCGTCGCACATCTGGTTCCTAGAGGAGAGATGTCAGAGAACAAAAAACCTAAACAAAGGCAGTTCATTCTTCCAGTGTGGTTCGATGCACAGCGAATGCAGATGTATCGCTCACTCTTTACGCTAATGGTGCTTCTCATGAGGACAGTGCAGTGATCATTTTGACCATTATCTGATATAAAATGTATTTACAGGGAAAAAAAGACGGCACTGAGTTACTGGTAACTGCCGTGAGCTTATGTCTAAACAGGTGTGAACATGATGTCCACTAAAGAAGCAGCCTCAAGTTAAGTTAATGGATACTGCTATTAGTGTAACATAAATACTTTTGGGCTCTTGAATTACTGGAAAAGATATCCATCAACTTTATCTGACAAGTGAACAGCATCGAATGACAGCTTTGGTAGCCAAGCCTAATCTAAAGCTCTCCTCGGGGCTTACACTTAATCGGATTTATCCTCTATTTTTCAATTTGCCACCCTGTAATGAATAACCTACAGCGCTGTATCTAACAACATAATTCTAGTCTGTGACATTTGGGAACCGCATAGCCATCATTTTAAGATACAGAGCTCAGAAATTGTCAAAAATCAATGACCTCGCACCACATTTGGGGATTGTTATTTACTTTGCTAACTCCCCTGCCAGGTAAACAGTTTGAATAACACCTACTGAATCCTACAGTCCAGGCTCCATTATGTCTAACTTTCTGGTTATTTGTCATTTCTATTTAGATGTAAACTCCAGTAAAGTTTTGAAGTTGCACCTGGTTCCAGTGTCTAACCTGTCACGTGCTGGTAGCGAGTGCGTCCCAGCATGGAGTGCATGGCGTGTCCCATCTCATGAAAGAGGTTCTCCATCATGCCCGGAGTGAGCAGGGTGGGGGCGCTCTTGGTGGGGTGGGGCAGACTCAGCATCAGCACCACAACTGGAAGCTGGTACTGACCCGTTTCCTGGCACCAGCGGCCGCCACGGATGGTGAAGTGACAGTCCTGAGAGGAGGAGGAGGACGTGGGGAGATCAGAAGTGCGCAGGTAAGGTGAGATTGATTGAAAAAATTATACTGAAAATGCATATTTTGTCACTGATTTAATTAAGAAAATAACTTAAGTACATGTCATTGATTGCAACTGTGCCTTTTCTCTTCTGGCATCTAATGATAATTTTTATTAACATTATTATTTATGGGTATACAATTGCATCTAAACAAATTAGAATATCGTGGAAAAGTTCATTGTGAGCAACAGACCTGAAAGTTTAAAGGATCAGAAAACCTTTTTCAGGTGTTTTGAGTTAATTAGCTGATTCAGCTAAATAGTTTTGACATACGGAAGTTTTGATTTCCAAGAGTTGTAATCATCCAAGATTAAAACAAAAGGTTTGAAATATTTACTTCATGTGTAATGAATCTAAAATATATGAAAGTTTCACTTTTTTAATTAAATTATGAAAGTAAATTAACTTTTCCATGATATTAAATTTTTTTGAGATGGACCTGTATTCAGTAATATTTTTGACTTGTCTGATAACCGTTTACTACATTTGCCAGTTTCAAGGTTTCGTATTGCAGTATGTCAGTAAGATGGACTTTTTATTCTGTTATGCGAATAAAATAATATTTTATTTGAATATCAATGGAATTGAGAATTGTAAGGGCAGAAAATTGTTTTCTTCTTACACTTATCTTTTATGCAAGTACTTATAAGAGTACTATTTTCTCCTGTTATTATGTCTTATATATTGTTTTAAATCTTTAACCTGTTCCATCTTTATTATTGTTCTTGTTATTCCAGTCTGTCCACATGTGTGGGGTTTAGGTCA
>NC_060166.1:15333130-15386917 GCF_021292245.1 Micropterus dolomieu
AAGTTAATGGATACTGCTATTAGTGTAACATAAATACTTTTGGGCTCTTGAATTACTGGAAAAGATATCCATCAACTTTATCTGACAAGTGAACAGCATCGAATGACAGCTTTGGTAGCCAAGCCTAATCTAAAGCTCTCCTCGGGGCTTACACTTAATCGGATTTATCCTCTATTTTTCAATTTGCCACCCTGTAATGAATAACCTACAGCGCTGTATCTAACAACATAATTCTAGTCTGTGACATTTGGGAACCGCATAGCCATCATTTTAAGATACAGAGCTCAGAAATTGTCAAAAATCAATGACCTCGCACCACATTTGGGGATTGTTATTTACTTTGCTAACTCCCCTGCCAGGTAAACAGTTTGAATAACACCTACTGAATCCTACAGTCCAGGCTCCATTATGTCTAACTTTCTGGTTATTTGTCATTTCTATTTAGATGTAAACTCCAGTAAAGTTTTGAAGTTGCACCTGGTTCCAGTGTCTAACCTGTCACGTGCTGGTAGCGAGTGCGTCCCAGCATGGAGTGCATGGCGTGTCCCATCTCATGAAAGAGGTTCTCCATCATGCCCGGAGTGAGCAGGGTGGGGGCGCTCTTGGTGGGGTGGGGCAGACTCAGCATCAGCACCACAACTGGAAGCTGGTACTGACCCGTTTCCTGGCACCAGCGGCCGCCACGGATGGTGAAGTGACAGTCCTGAGAGGAGGAGGAGGACGTGGGGAGATCAGAAGTGCGCAGGTAAGGTGAGATTGATTGAAAAAATTATACTGAAAATGCATATTTTGTCACTGATTTAATTAAGAAAATAACTTAAGTACATGTCATTGATTGCAACTGTGCCTTTTCTCTTCTGGCATCTAATGATAATTTTTATTAACATTATTATTTATGGGTATACAATTGCATCTAAACAAATTAGAATATCGTGGAAAAGTTCATTGTGAGCAACAGACCTGAAAGTTTAAAGGATCAGAAAACCTTTTTCAGGTGTTTTGAGTTAATTAGCTGATTCAGCTAAATAGTTTTGACATACGGAAGTTTTGATTTCCAAGAGTTGTAATCATCCAAGATTAAAACAAAAGGTTTGAAATATTTACTTCATGTGTAATGAATCTAAAATATATGAAAGTTTCACTTTTTTAATTAAATTATGAAAGTAAATTAACTTTTCCATGATATTAAATTTTTTTGAGATGGACCTGTATTCAGTAATATTTTTGACTTGTCTGATAACCGTTTACTACATTTGCCAGTTTCAAGGTTTCGTATTGCAGTATGTCAGTAAGATGGACTTTTTATTCTGTTATGCGAATAAAATAATATTTTATTTGAATATCAATGGAATTGAGAATTGTAAGGGCAGAAAATTGTTTTCTTCTTACACTTATCTTTTATGCAAGTACTTATAAGAGTACTATTTTCTCCTGTTATTATGTCTTATATATTGTTTTAAATCTTTAACCTGTTCCATCTTTATTATTGTTCTTGTTATTCCAGTCTGTCCACATGTGTGGGGTTTAGGTCAGGGATGTGGGGTTGTTGATTGTTTTCCTCACTAGCTGTTCTTCTCCTTCCTTGACTGGGACCAGTCAAGCATCTATTGTTTCCCAAAACATAGATGCTCAGACTGTGTAAATGATCATGCAATTGTTTGCTCTGGGCCAGACATTAGTGACTGTCTTAGGAGACCAGCTGATTCTGTTGTAGTACTTCTCTGCGTATTCTCTTTTGTTAAATAAATTCTTCAAAGACAACGGTTCGTTGTAACTCAATTATTTGCTCAACCTCTCACCAGGAGTACAATTTCCACAACAAGAATAAGTAAAAAAAACAAGATCATCTTAAAAATATGATAAGAACAGCCCCATTTTCAGAGGTGACGCTAACATGAAGTTGTAATGTAGATGTGTGTGTGTGTTTGTGCACACTTGATGAGGTTTATCTGGCCGGTGGAAAAAGTCACAGTAGATGTATCCCAATAATCCCTCTGTCTCATGTACGACAGCCTGGGAACACACACGCAGAAACAAACACACATACAGTATTTAAAAAACATAGGTCTTGGTAGAAAACTTGGTTTAACATAAGACATAAAACAGACTTTAACCAACGACATACTTCCAATCATATTGCATATCAGGGGTGGGAGTTTGATCCCAGTCTCCTCTGGTCTGCATGTTGAAGTGTAATCATTGTGTACATGATTGTGCATGATTATTTTCTGTTTCTGATGAGCAGTCAGAACGTTAGCCTTTGCCATCAGTGTGTGAATGTGTATGAATGGGTGAATCTGACATGTAGTGTGAAGCGCTTTGAGTGGCCAGGAGACTAGAAAGGTGCTATATAAGTACGGTCCATTCACCATATTACAAAGAGGCATTACTGCCTCATTAATGCAAAAATAATCAAAACAATCCCAGATGTTTTGCTCCATTTGTGAGACTTACCAGTTTGCGGACGTCCTCGCTCCAGACCTCTCCAGCACTGGGGTGTTCGGACATGAGGGACACACCGAACAGCTGAGAGAAGAGGTTATTCAAACCCTCCATACAGGCGCCCAGAGACAAATAAGGACTGTACAGACCGGGCTCTATGTTGTACCTGCCATGAGCAAATCATAAACCACAACAAAAGGAATGAGGAAAGCAGCCATTTTGAATGACTGCTAGAGGTAATGTGCAAGCTGTCCAATCTCCACCCTAATTAAAGTTATTATTAAAATGACTCAAGATTACCCCTCGTCTGGAAGTGCAGTCGAGAGTGCTATTTAAAACACAACCAGATAGACCAAAAGTTCCAAAAGGCCCCTCTTAATGCAGACCTAATGCCCACACAATTAATTTTGAGGCATGACAAAGACCACCCAATTTAAATAGAGCACATTTTTTCTGTATCTGTTGCAGGCTAGTGTGCAGGCAGGCTAAACATCCTCTGACCATTATACATGTGATATGTGAGGTGGTAGGACAAAGCCAGAGCTCAGGGTAGGGGAGGGTTGTTCCTGTCCTGGGGCCACCCATGCTTAAAAGGGATGCATTCATGCTGCTTTAAGGCACCTTAGATAAAAACCACCAAACCAAAACGCTTGAACACCACATCTAGTGTATTATCGGTGAAGAATAACAGGCTGCTGCTGAGCACAGCTAATAGCTCTGTTTACCACACACGCACACAGAGTACCTAATTTTAATACGGTTTGAACACTTTCCAGTTTAAGTGATGGAAAGAGTGATTGAGAGAAAAGGCATGACATCGTGACTGGTGTGTTTGTGAGAAAGATTAACAGCTTTTGGGTCTGTGTGCATGTGTGGTTGTGTGTGTGTGTGTGAGAACTTGTGTGTAGCAGAAAACAGAAGCAGCTCTGGCGTAACCGCCTTTTAATACAATCAGACTGCACCCTAAATTTCTTTAGAGATCTCCTGCCAACTAGCAGGGCCCAAAACCACGAACAGCAGAAGACTTGAAATTTGTGGCAGCATGAGAGAGGAGGACGACAAGCTAACAGATCCACTCCTCCTCAGAAGCCCTGGGAACAGTCACCAACACATGGTCGCACGCACGCACGCACGCACACACACGCGCACGCACACACACACACACACACACACCCTTGGTGGCTGCTTAAATCCAAAGGACACATTAGGGATCTATAGTGTTTGAGATACATAAAACTTCTGCAGAATATTTTTTATAGTAACGATAGTTTGGAGCGACTGATTAGCGTTATAAACAAAGAACTAAGTAAATTTAAAAAATGGATGGAAAGTAACAAATTATCCTTAAACCTAGATAAATCCAAAGTGATGTTTTTTGGAAAGTATCAAGCTGATTCGCAGAAACTGGTTGACGTAGACGGAGTACACATTGAAAATGTTCAGGAAATAAAATTTTTAGGTGTAACAATAGACAACAAGCTAAGTTGGAATGCCCACATCAGACATATAACAACAAAAGTCTCCAAAAGCCTTGCTATAATAAGTAGAGTTAAGCATATCCTTGACATCAAGGCACTCCATAACCTGTATTGTGCTTTAATACAGCCATATCTAACCTACTGTATAGAGGTATGGGGCAATAATTACAAATATGTAATACAGTCACTTTTTTTGCTACAGAAAAGAGCTATACGAATTATACACAAGGCCGCCTATTTTGAACACACAAATCCTCTCTTTCTCAAATCAAAGCTATTAAAAATGCAGGATCTTGTAAAATTTTATAATGCACAGTTCATGTTCAAAGCGTATCACTATTTATTACCTGTGAACATTCAAAATATGTTTTCTCATAAGGAGCAGTCGTACAGTTTGAGAGGTTTTGGAAACTTTGCGGTACCAATGGCGAGTTCCACCAGGAGGAGTTTTTCTATGTCTGTTTGTGGGGTTACTTTGTGGAATAATCTGGGGCTTGAATTAAAGCAGTGTCAAGGCATTCACAATTTCAAACGTCTTTACAAACGAAAGGTCTGGTTCCATTACAATGACAATGAGGTTTGATTGTATTCATGTTGTGCAGATTGTTGGATTAGTTGTCATTTATTTACCCTTGTGGTATTTCGTCTACCATTGTTGGTAGTTGTTCGTCACTATGTACTTTTGTGGTATTCCATTTACCATTGTTGGTATTTAATTATCATTGTTACCTGTGGAAATATTTGTATATTATTAGTATGTATGGTATGAATGTGTGGTTTTGACTTGTGCATCCACTGTTTCTAAATGAGGAGTTATTATTAATATTATTATTATTATTATTTTATTTATTAATATTTTTTTCTTTGAGATTATTGATGAAGGAAGCAGTTATTTTTTGTATGTATAAATTCTTTGATAGACTAGGGTGGGGTTTAATAAGTTTTACTTCTTCCCACTCTATTTCAAGCATAAGTGTATAAGTTATTATTATTGTGTATCTTTTCTGTTGTCACACTATTTTGCTTGAAAGAAATAAATAAATAAAAAAAAAAATAACGTGTGGCCCGTCATGTTAAGAGTCTCTGGTGAGTGTTGGGAAGGAAAAGTGCAGTTCATTAAGAACAGATAACAGAGTGAGACTAACAACAGCTAAACATAGAATAAGGCAGCTGTGAATTTTGAAAGTTGCTTAAGGCCAAAGAAAATCACTGTTTAAAATGAGCAATGAGTTTCAGTAATGGGGCGACCTGCTGGCCTCGGAGGATGAGGTGCAGACCATACTCTGCAACTCAGTTTGTGTTTGGCCGGGAAGCTCTGTGGCATATTGTTCCCCGTCTCTCTCATTCCCTCTTTTCCCGTTATCTCGCTACTAAATTGATCCAATAAAGACATAAAATGATGACAATGAAAGTGTTTCTATAACAAGATTAAAACAACTCTCAACTATTACAATATAAAAGCAGCTGTTGGTAAGGGCTGCAATTTACAATTTTCCATTTCTTTTTTTTCCATTTTCAATTCATCACTTAGTCTTTAAGATGTCAGAAAAATGTGAAAAATACCTGTCACAACTGTTCAGATTTTTTTCCCCATTTGTCCACAGAACAGTCCAATACCCAAAGATCTTCCTTTTACAAAGTTATAAAATAGAGAAAAGCAGCAACTACTCTCATTTGAGAAGCAGGAAACAGCAAATGTTTCATTCCTTTATAAAATTACTTAATGGTTCAATAAGCAAAATTATTGTTGATTAATATTCTGTTAATCAACTAGTTGATCGATTTATTGACTGTATCAGCACCACTGTCAGTCACTGTACATGTGTGAATATTCATTAATGAATCCCTTCAGATCAACAAGGTTTGTGTTGCTGAAGAACAACGTGCGCTCCTCTGGATAAACACAACTACAAAAATGTAAAGTTTGTTTGTGACATTATTATGTGACGATAATGGAAAACTCGAGATACATAACATAAATTCAAGTACAGGTTTTAAGGCAACCTGCATGCTATTTTTATTTACCATTACTGTAACAACTACAATTAACAACATTGTTCAAATTAGGGAGGAAAATGAGGGAAAAAAGCGAAAACTCATTGATAACAATCATATGGAGCGCGTTGTAATAAAGACAAATAAGGGGAATAACAAGACCACCGTCACAACACCACACGTCACAGCCACAGACGTGTGTAGTCCTTACGTTTAGGAGTAAAAGTTTTAGCACACTAATGTAGCCGCATGTCAAATGCTCTGAACTCAGCGGCAATGCTGTATGGACGAGCACAAGTAATCCTGGCCCTTAAACACACTGGGATTCAGGGCTGTACATAAAATCACTAAAAAAGAAAGACAACATGTTGATGCAGGAGAGGTTGACAGTAACACACAACATTGTCCTGAATTTGAGTTAGAAAGAACTTCTCCCTTAACACGTTTTGTAACATCTGATACCTGAGGATGAGCTGTGACCCAACAATAAAGTACACCTTGCACATGGACACTGATCAAGGTGACTTTATCAAATGACAGCAGGCTGAAAGATACATTTCATAAGATGTCTGTGAAGATTCTCAGTCATCCAGGTCATAGTTATCCTAAGTTATCCTATACTAAGGTGGGTTAACTTTAACCCACCTTGGATGCGTTTCATAAGATACCTACTACTCACCTTTCAGCACGCAAAACACCGCTGAGGAACGGATGATCCCATGGCATGAGCTCCTGGAAGATAAAATTGGGAGTATTTTATTTGCAGTGTGATCTCAGACAAATTACGTTAAAACAGACTAAACTGAATTAAAGTGAATGTAAAACAGAATGAAACTCATATATATTAAAACTTACATCAAGTTAAGCCTTAAAGCAATTACTACTGATATTTATATAGTTTTGCTGTGATGTTGTGTAGTCGAGGAAAACATCCCTGTTATGTTGTGAACAGAAAACATCACTCACAGAATTACGAGGGTTGAGTTTTTTCTTCATGTCCCCCATCATCTTAAAGTCTTTTGCTGTTCTGTGAGATAAAAAGAAAAACACAAAAACAGGTTATGTTCTAAATGACTTGAGGCATTCATTCCAGTTTTTACCCGAATGGGGGGGCAGAACCTATCCCAGCATGCATTTGGCTGAAAGCAGGGAAACACCCTGGACAGGCTGCCAGGCCACATTCATACCTGTGGGTATTTCAGAGTCTCAAGTCCACCTGTATATTTTTGGACTGTGACGAGGAATCCGAAGCACACAGAATATACAGACAGAAAATGACAAAACGTGACAAGAACTAATCTGTGGGTCACTCATTTCATGCTGTGTTAAGAAGCCCCACCAACTTAGCACTGGCTTAATGGAGTCTTTAACGGTCTTTAAAGACAATATAAAAACTAAAATCAGGCCATGATAACGGCAATGTAGATTGCCACAATGAATATTGGATCTTTTCATCTTTGACAAAAACCTTTAAGAGTAGACTGTTACCTGTCTGACAGCTTGTCTGTTAACAACTGAAGAAAGCTCATCACCGTCTCTGCGAAGGGCAACAAAAATTAAGTTGCAGCATGTAAAACTATCTAAGACTAGATGCCAAAGGCACAGAATGAGCATCTTAGAAAAATAATTTATGTAGCTTATATTAAACCTCTAAATTGAGCACTGACTAATGATAACTACGTTGATACTAAAGTGAAGAGACGTATCAACCTGGTGTTTTGGCCATCGTTCCCTTTAGGGCTCTGTGTCCGTAGGAATCGTAACCCACCAGTTTGGCCAGTTTGTATCTGCATTTCAGCAGCTCTTCCAGACACTCCATCAGGTCTGCATTTGGATAGAGGTAAACCCTGTAGGCAATTTCTCGCAACTACAAGTGGAAGAGAAGACACATGTAAGAAGACACATCTTGTATCATGAACTTTGTTCATGATACAAGATAACATTTAAAAAGCAACATATCAACAAAGGATTGTTATGTTTTTATACATTAATGTAAAGTGTCCTTTTTTTATGTGACTTAGACTGTACTCTGACTTTATACTTAAGCAATAGCTCACGACAGGCCGTGATATACGCTTATTATATCACAGTTAAGGGGCGTTGTTCGGTGCTGGCAACCCCTTTCACTGTGATATAATAAGTGTATATCACGGACTGAAGTGAGCTATTGCTTTTATAAAACGGTTACCAAGTGTGGCAAAAATAAAGTAGGCTAACAGACGCACTACAATTTGACTTTGTTTTATTTCATCAACAGACATTTCTTTATGAATACAAAAAGTAGTTCCACCAGGCTGCCGGTGGGCTATTATGGTTGCTAAGCAACATAGACCAAAGGCTAGAATTATTAGAACTATTTATTTATGCATGTTGCCGTTTATTGTGCAGCCACTAAAAACTGTCCAGCGTCAGTAGATTGATTTTGGTAACTTATAATATGCTTGCTCTGCTGCCAGCAGTGTGTAAAATAATAACACTTTAATATTATACCTACCATAAAGGGCGGAATTGCGTCTCTCCTTGAGCAGTAGTCTTTTGAACAGGTTATTGAAACTTAAACTTTGTTGCAATATCGCAGACATCTGGAGCAAGTAGTGGACTGCTGAGTGTGTTTGTGTGTGTTTTCGTGTGTGTGAGAGAGGGAAATGTTGAATCATGTAAAAAGCAATGATTTCTCTCTCTCTCATCATTTATTTATTTATCTTCGCCAGTAAAATGCGATCTGTATCAGATCGCATTTTAATACCAGGTGTAAATGGGGCGTGAGACCCCCTCGAAGTTTGTCGCGGAGTGATACGGATCTGTGCAAAGGAATTCGACGTCGTTATATACGCTCATTATATCACTGCTATGAACCAATCAGATTGCTTGATTTGAGCTACCTGTTTTATAAATTGTTGTATCATACTGCCCTCTACTTTAATTCATGAGCGAACACTAAAAATCACATTGGCTTTACTATCATCATATTAAGGTTACAGAAAATCTGTTCTTATAACTGTATAACATAAAGATTCTAAAAGTTTTAAATCAGTAAAGTATTAAAATCATTAAAACTAAAGTTAATAATTTTAAGAGAGAACATAATTGCACCGATTTTATAGCTACCAGAACTGCTTACTGGTAAGCAAATGCCAACAGGAGGCTGGAGTGAATATTTCATTAAAAAAATGTGATTTGAATCTGATTACTACTCAGGAAAGAATATGCTGCCATGATGTTCAACCTGCCCTTACATCCCAGCCTATGATCTGTTATGTGGCAAAGGCGCCACCTGCAGAGCAAAAGGGAGAAATGTTCCAGTGACCCAGACCAAGCAATGTACATACCAAGTCATCGGGGGAATCTGCATGTAATCCCCCAATTTGGATGAAGCTCCCTTCGTTAGCAAAGTGCAGGTGTAGATGCTCAGGAATCGCAGACCTCGCAATTCTGTTGGGCATGTGAGAGCCGAGCAGAAACTCGTTGTTTAGATCCAGCAGCTTCACATGGAGGGAAACTGCTTCTTTCCTCTGCAGAGAAAAGAGTAGCAGGTTCAGTAAATATGCTACACTGGACAGGGGAGAGGTATATTAAAACGTGTGTTATTGATGTTGTCGGTTCACGTTCGTGTTTCACAGCCCAGTGTGAAGCTGGAGCGACTGCATGTCACGAGCGTCTCACCAGTTTGTCATCCAGATGAATTCCGCTTATTTCAAAGTCGAACATGAACAACTCAACCACTCGTCTACAAAGGGCAGACGAAAAAAATCAATAACTTGCCATCATTAGACATGATATTATCATTAGATATCAATATCATTATGGAAAGAAATAAGCAATACATTCTATATACACAGTTGTCTCAACAGGCCCTACAACAGAAGCATATACTAAATAAGATGACAGTAAAATTACCTTGTATCAGGGTCCAGCTGAGCCACAATGTCTGGGTTGTCCAGCAATTGTTTTAGGCTCTTGCACAGCTCAACATTAGTGTTCAGCCTGAAACACACAACCAGCAAACCTGAATATCTATTAAGAGCTACTCAAGATCTGCCTCACCTGAAGCATGCAGACAAATGTCTTTTAGTGACCAGCACCACTTTACTGTTGTATGCAGTACAATGCAACTACTTTTCTTTTTGATCCTAACCTACGTGTGCTGTGGTGTGTATTTGTATTGTGCAGCTTTGAAAGATCTTTATATAGCCTCTTACTTCTCCACAACTGTGCCAATCTCTATGCAGGTCTTCTCTGCAGCCTCACGAAACGCTGGATCTGGATGTGCTACCTTTACAAAGTCTGCCTGTTAAAGGGAGAAAAATTACATTTTACTCATGACTCTACAGGAATCACATAAAGCATACAATGCACAACACATGAGTCACAGTGAGCATCTTTGACCAAAGCTAGGGTCATTAGAAGAGCTGGGAAAAGTGTAGTTAGCCAGCAAAAATCATTAGATGTTCTGCATAATACTGATTGAATCTATTGTTTAATAGCTTCATACCTAGAAGCACTGTGAAGTTAATGTCTTCTGGTCAATGCCTCTGGTAAACAAAACAATATTTAAGGGATCCTTTGAATCATGCGTAGTGTGTAATGAACAAACAACTCTAAAATATCCCCATGCTGGGAGATTTGCACATTTTTATATTACTAATGATGTGTGATGTGTTTGCATTTATTGCATAGACTGTATATAAAAATTTATTGTCATCATTGGTAAGACAAAGACAAATTTCATTCCCTGGTGGGAATATTCTATTTTATTCAATTATAGTCTAACTCTGACACTGTCCTCATAATTGGGGTGATATCTGGCATTTTGAGATATACGGCATTGGCAAATACCTGCACTCACAAGGCCGATGTACCATCCTAAATGACAGCAAATCTAATCTAGAACTATTACTGGCTAGCGTTAAATATATATCGTTATAGTGTAGAGCAGAGGTTTCCATAGTGTGAGGTGAGCATACCCACGGGGGCTCCAAACAGTTTCAGGGTAGGCTCAGTGAATGGAAGTGAAACAATATTATAGTATTGATCAAAAGGAGATCACATAGAATAGCATCTGTGTGTGATTTGGTTAGAGAGAGAGTCCAGAGATTCATCAGTTTTGCTGAACTGTTTTTCCCATGTTATTAGAGTCAGAAACTAAGGAACTAACTTAGGAAAGACCTTTAAAAAAAATGTATTTGGTGTAGTAATTAAGTTATGTCAAACAGCAATATTAGGCTATCTTGGCTCAATTGTTGAGTGCCTATGGGATCAAATAACATAATGATGATCCCGCAGGCATCCAGGAATTGAGCGAAAGTAAACAAGTAAACTGGAGGGGGGCACCTTTTCCAAAGCTTTGTCTGATGGAATGCCCACAGTCTCAGACTTTGAAAACGCCTGCTGTAGAGAATAATGCAGTTGAATGATGTCACTTCTGACAAACTGTATCCCGCCCTCATGTTCTGAAATCTACAGCATGTATTGTTTTATTTCATTCATTAATAATGAATCCATCTAAGACAACACGCTACTGGCTAAGATGGCTCTGTACATTAGATTGTCCTCTGCATGGAATAATAGAATTATACAGGACATCTCTTTGTTTTGATATTGGCATTATATATCGGCCTCTGAAAAACCTGTATCAGTCAACCACTAATAATGACTTGTTAAACATCACCTGGGTAGCTTGGGGTATATAGTATCCATGAAATGATGATATTAAAAGCTGGTGAGGAAGGCCAGCTCGGTGGCGGGGATGGAACTGGACAATGTAGGGACAGTGACTGAGAGGAGGATGGAGGGAAGCTGAAAGCCATCATGAACAACCCCTCTCATCCCCTCTATGCTGAACTGAGGCAGCTCAGGAGAACATTCAACCACAGACACATCCAGCCCGAGCCTCAAAGCGCTTAGGAGGCTCATTTGTGCCATCAGCCATGAGACTCCACAACACCACAGCACCCAACTGACAGACTCTACAGATATAGATATTTTTGACTTTCCTGACTGTAAATAATTGTTATCGAATATTTATTGTATATAGTGTGTATACAGTGTGTATTAATTTACACATCTAAGTAGAAAGTTACCGATTCTACTTTTATTGTATCTGTTCCCTTACAATCCTCTGTGCTGCTGTGTCAACCTGAATTTCCCCTATGTAGGATTAATAAAAGGCAGCCTATGTTTTATCTTTAAGTTATATATTTGACCAGTTAAAATGCAACGCTTGAACCCAATTTGGGTGTACAACTCACCAGATCAGCCACTTTACACAAACCATCTGAGAGCTGGTCAAAAGACTCGACTGTCTCAACGCCTGGAGAACAAGAACAAGCGTTTTCCACCAGACGCTCTGTGTTCTTGAGAGCTGTCTTTGAGGCGACCTGGAAACCTGCAGGACAACTCAGCTCTGGCACCCCGAACAAACCCTGTAAACCAGAGGTCACAGACTCTCTATTGATATTACTTTATTGAACCTGTAATTATGCATTAATGTAACTTAGCAGTGTTAAAGACATACGAACCCCGTTTTTCTCGAACAGGTTCAACCTCCTTTGAGTCTGGGCATTGAACGCAGCTCCAACAGGAGACCATGTCGTGACATTTCTCCGAACATGCGTCCATAAGCTTCTGTGCTTTACAACGTAAAGCAATCTTTTACACGCAGACATTTTGTCCCAAAGCTGCTGTAAGTTAACGTTTTGTGCTGTTGATGTCTACAAGTCGCTAAAGCTTGTAGTGTGTGCTCACAGAGGACATTCAATACTTAAACTTCAATATGAGCCTGTTTGCAAAAGCCGGACATATAAATAACTAATCTAAATAACGTTAATATATTTCTATGACTTTCTTCTCTTTCAGGGTTTTATTGTCACGGGCAGTATAACGTTAATGTTACCTGTCAATCCATAGTCAAAGCTGCTCACATGTTAGCTCCCTGGCTAACAAACTGATATAAATGACTGTAACAGGTGGTATTTTCGTCACAAAGTAAGAATATATATAAATACATATCGGAGAAACTAGCAAATAAAAGGATATGACACTATTTATTATTCGGAGTAGTGCCGCATTTTATAATGTTGATAAGTAACAGTAATTAAAAACTGTACAAATAAAATCTGTCGAAAGTGCGACAAGCTACTGAAAACAATAATGTCGTCACACTGACGCGACGGTGAGTACCTTTGTTTTGAAGCCCTTCACAATAAAAGCGGCTTAATGTCGCGCACCAAAATACAATCTACATTACATTATTGCTCATTATATTTAACTACACAATTACACAGCAAATATATAAATATAATATATAAATAATAAAGACAACAATCAAAAGCAAAATTTACTTGTTATTTCATCTGGAAGATGACGATTGTGTCCTCCGGGAATGCCTCAAAATATTTTAAGGGGTGTTGACACATCTAGAGACAGAGCAAGTTACCAAACCTACATGCAATAGATTGTCTCTATATTTATTATTACATTTCATCATAGGTAAATTTAAATCTTAAAAATAGACTTTGAAATAGAGGAGTAAATGTCATTTAAATTATTTGATGAACATATTACGCTGTCTCCCTGTAAGCATACTTCTCCAATTCATCATCCATCCATCGTCAACCGCTTATCCTGCGTACAGGGTCGCGGGGGGCTGGAGCCAATCTCAGTTTACATCGGGCGAAAGGCGGAGTACACCCTGGACAGGTCGCCAGTGCAAACAATTCATCTGAAGCACAAATACAATTTCTTCAGCGTCCTTCCACAAGCTCACCTTGGCCCATAATGTGTAAAAATCTATTTGCCTCTCTGAAGACAGGACTAAGTCTGTTTTGCAGTTAATGCATATCTATTCAGTTGTATTTCTGAATGTGTGCAAACTTTATACCTGCAAAGAATAAACAGAACAAGACACTAATTAGTATATAATCACAGTTCCTTTTGAAGCAATTGTGGATTTACGTTAAATTGGATCCGCATTGTCCACACTATTCAGTTTTTGAGAGTCATGGGTCGTCTACATGAGAACCCTGATGGTCGCAAGAGCCCAGGTAAGGAGAAACAAATTAGACAAATGAAAATAGCTGACACCTACAGCAACATAATGATATAATTTGCCATGTTAGAGCACTATAAACAGACGGATCATGTTCATGATGTCAATGGTGAAGATTAAGTCAAACACAGAATACACCTTGAAATTATGTCTTTATTAATAGGAGGAATAACTCATTCATTGCACTCCACAACCACATTGCCTTAATAGTTTTCCTGTGAAGTCAGTTATTAAAGGTGTAGTACGAAAAACATTAAGCAAAGTGTCATAAAGCGACTGTATTTAGAAACCTCCCCATAAACAAAACCAAACCATGTGACTGGCAAAATGTTTGAAGTCAACTCTGAAAAAGAATTTAATACTGAAAATAGGTAACACAGGACAACAATAAAAAGGTCTTCCCAATATGAGAAATCGCAGTATTTTGCAATAAGTACTTTGGTTTTTGTACTTGGCAAAAAGGTACCAATTTGTGACATATGGCAAGACAATGCAGTTAAATGTAAAAAAAGAAAGAAAGAAAACAAGCTCAAACTTAAATAAACGTTTTGCTACTGACTGATCGCCAAACCTTTCAGACACTGTAATCCTCAATCACATATTTACACCTATTCACTAGAACACAACCACAAAACAAACAAAAAAAAATGGTATGGGGAAAAGAATTCATTATCGTTCATTTGGCTCATATGAACTCATAACACAGTCGAGCTTTAAGTTTGTGGATTTACAAAGGAGTGCTGTAGTCAAAAGTCTGAACGTGGATTCGTTTCGTCCCAATGAGTGTGCTTGGACATCTGCCGACCTAGAATTGTTTCTTGTCCTTAACCTTAGCTCAAAAAACAACTGCATGTCTGAGACTACAGTAAACTTAGTTGACCCCTGAGTTTCTAATGCAAAACTAGTGTATGAAATACCTCATTACAGTGTATCTTAGTGCAAGCCAGCAATATGCTTGATTAAACAGAGGTATATTAGATAGCACCCAAGCTGACAAGATTCCCCAGAATTGTTACTCTGCTGGCCAAATCACAACAAGCCTTATGGGAGGTGGTGTTTTGCTCTGCATCCTTGTGAAAACCAGCAGTTCAAATGCTTGAATTTGTATTACATCTATAAACATGTTTTTCATAGAAAATATAAATATCCCTGAATGAAACAGATTCACAGCATTTTCTCTCGAGGACTCCAGTGCTACTACCATAACGTGGCCATCAAGTGTCTTTAAGGTCTCCAGTTAACGTCCGTCTCCGTCTGTAGTTCCAGCCGCTACGCCCTTTATTCACTGTCGTGGTAACTTACCGTCCGCTTGCCCCGGTTACGGGTGTTCACGCGTGCCTTTCGCTGCGGTTTGCTGTACGACTCGTCACTGTCCTCCTCTGAGGCAGACCGGCGGCGACGCTGCCTTAGCTGGCGGCTGCCAGTCCCTTCTCTGATCGCAGCCCGCCTGCGACTTCTCCTCTTTGGACTACTGTGGGACCCTGAGCTGGCAAACGAGTTTTCGGAGGCCGAAGACGACTGCTCACTTTCTGAGTCAGAACTGTGATTGCTGCTGCTGTAGCTTTCCTTCCTTTTGTGTTTTGGCCGCCTTGCGTTCTTCTTCCCGCTCCTCAAACGACCAACATCTTCCTCCTCCTCGCTGGAATCAGAGTGCGAAGAGGTTTCGTCCTCATTGCCGTTACCGTCCTTTTGTTTGTATTCCCTTTTGGGACGCTTTGAGGGGCCTGACCTGCTCTTTCTATTGTTCTTGGACACTGGCTCCTTCTCTCCACCCTCCTCTTCAGAGTCTGAGGTGTAAATGCGTTTTCTCTTGGAAGACAGTTGATTCCTGGCTTCATTGGGAGAGGTTCTATTGGACTCTCTCTTGATATTCCCGTCTTCCTTAGACGCTGTGGGTGTTTTCTTACCGTTCCTCTGTTTGCCCTTGCTCGCAGAAGCAGAGTCTTCTTCCGAAAGAGAGTTGTCACTGATGTATTTCTTTTTTGGCAGGGCTCGGAGACTCAGCCGTCTATTAGATGTGTTGTCCGAATTATCCGACTCTTCGTCCGATGAGCCAGTGGAGCGTTTTCTCCTCGACTTGCTCTTGGGTTTGTATTCCTGCTCAGAACTGTCTGAAGCTGAGGTGTCACTGTGAGGCCTTTTATATTTACTCTTGTTTCTTGTTGGCCTCTTTGACTTGCTTTCACTCTCAACTTCCTCACTGGAGTGATTACTTTCTACTTCGCGTCCTTCATCTTTTTTTAGTCTTTTCTTGCGTGGGCCGGATCTCTTTGGAGAATCACTGAGTTCCTCTGATTCTGCACCATCCAGTCGATTAGTTGAGGCAGATTTTTGTTTAGCTTGGCTTTTTGACGGTGAAACTTTGCTCTTTATCTTAGAGTCCTTGTGGATGGCTTCCTCCACATTTCTTCCATTTTGGTGTGGGTGTTTCTGAGACGCGCAGTCTTTGTCCTCTTCATCTGAGCTTACAGGAGATTTGTGTCGTGGGATCCTGCGTTCAGTGTCTTCTACCTCCTCGCTTGTAATCCTCTTTTTCCTGGCTGGAGTGGCTGCTGTGCTTTTAGAGGGTTTCTGAGCCACGTCCTCCTGCTCCTCCTCCTCAGCTTCTCCAGAACTGTCGTCTGCAGATTCCTCTTGCTCAGAGTTGCTTTCTGGCTGTTTTGCACCGTGTCCGTTCATGTGGGACAACGTTTCTGCAGAAGAAAGGAGGAAAATAAATCAAACTCATAAGAAACTGTCATCACAGCTCCAAGAAAGTGGCAACTAGGAATCAAAAACTAAAAACTGATGAGGACATTTCTCACCATTTCCCTTAGCAGCTTGTCTTGACGTCCTCTGTTTGTTGGACCTTGTATGTCCATTCTGCTGATTCTGGGAGGAGGTTGAAGCATCACTGTCATCGTCTTCGTCCTTGGATTCAACATCTGATTCCTTTGTTTTTCGAGAAGCTAGAAAGAGAATCAAGAAAAATATATTTTCAATAAGCTGAAGTAGAAAGAAAAATGCAAATACAATTTCCGATTTTAAATGTGATGGTTAAAATTTTGGGTTGTATGATAGTGGTATTAAGAAAAGCATTTGTCTACCACGTGTTGATGACTTCTCGTCAGAATCTGAGCTGCTCAGGATCACTGCGGTGCGTTTGCTGGCCCGGACTGTGTGGCGAAGGCGGCTGCTGCTCCTCCTCGGCTTCTCCTCCTCCTCCTCAAAGTCTTCATCTGATGCTTCAAGGAGTTTGATTTTATTCACAGCAGCCCTTGCAGTCTTTCTCTTGAGTGACCTACGAACCGTGATTTCCTCTTCCCCCTCAGAGCCCTGGGATGTGGCTCTGTCAGAGTCCTGGTGGCGACGTCTCTCCCTGTGAGAAGACCTGCTGCCGTGCCCGTTCACCTCTGCTCTGTCCTCTGAAAACGAGCCATGCAGAAAGATGTTTAACACATTTGGCTGGTGGGTTTTGAGATTTGCAGAAGACTGGTCAGTCAGTAGCGTCAAAGTCCTTCTAGGCAAGTCATGCCACTCAGTCACCAGCTATTTCAGACTAACAAGACCAGGCTCCTATCTGAATGAATGGGGAGAGAGCCAGAACTGCACTTTTATTGGTCACCAGGACATAAAACTGCATGACAAGTATCAGCAGTAAAATCTGATAAAAATTGCTGAAAAAGTTTGACGACTTTGCCTCAAAATAAGGTTTAAAAAGCGTTTTTCCAAACCAGTTATACTTCTACTACGCATGCATCACCACTCCCGTGCATGCGCAGTAGAACCACACGATTGGCTGAATACATGATTCCTGCTTTGGCTGTTAAAAGCAGACCATTGGCTTTCTAGCGGGAGTGGCGGGATAACCCCAATCTTTGCCGTTGCGGGCTTTCCCCGTAGAGTTTTATTGAGGATGTGACTATAAAACATCTCTGGTAGCGTTTACCTGTGCGCTTCCTGTCTGCGCCAGCGCTGTTTCGGGTTAGCCGTGTGCTCCTGCTGTTTTTGCTCCTGCTGGGGTAGCGACGACCTGACGACTGGGAGGACATCTTTCCAACCTCACCTTCACTGTCAAATTCCTCCTCCTCCTCTTCTTCACTATCGCTCTCTGCAACTGGCAACAATAACATATCTTCAGTGCCCAATACACAATTTAAGAATGTGACACTATTATCCTGAATTTAACGAGGTGATATTGATACGATGATTTTTGAAAACTGGATTTTAACAGGAAATACATAAACTCCTCACCTTTTTTCCTCTGCTTGGCACAGTTGCGTCTTGTAACTCTTGCTTTCTGTCTGAGTTGATGGTGCTTTGAGGAACCTGGACGTTTCTCCTCCTCTTCTGACTCACTCAGCTCACTCTCACTGTCAGACTCTGAAATTAAAAAAAAATGGTTACATTACATTTATTTAGCAGACACCTTTGTCCACAGCAACGTACAGTAAGTGCATTCAAACACAATAAGGAAGCCAAGATGGAGATTTCATTGAAAAGTGGGAATATACAACATGTAGAACTACATTGCAGTTGTCTTTTTTAAGGAGCGAGATGTGAGATGGAAGCCAGCATGGGGTGCAATAAAAAAAGGTGAAAGTGAATGTGTATTTTTAGCCTGCGGTGAAATACGTACAGCGACTCTGCTGTGCTGACTTCAGCGGGGAGGTCATTACACCACTGCGCGGCCAGAATGTGGCATTACCACAACACAAGTTACTGAAGTCAAATGTAAGTCTTCACTTGTCTGTGAGCTAAAGTATCGGACTTCACAGGTTATTGCACTTAAAACCCTTTATTGTTGGTAGAGCACATTTTTAGTTACTTTCTCTAATTAAAATAAATGCGTGGAACTAAACTCAACATGATTGAGTCATCTCTACCACTCCGTTTAGGCATGTTATGCTACAATAATCCACTAGATGTCGGCGTGTTGTAAAATAGTATGCCTTTTCAGTTTGCAAAGCATATTGTTTTCAACTTATTATAGTTTCAGAGATCTTACTGAACAGAATTATGTAATCTGAAGTCTACCAAACGGGTTGTTTATTCTTTTAGGGTAAAAGTAGTGAAGCTATGCTTCTCACACACAAATATTTCTTACAGTGATGCAAAGATTTTTACATTTATAATATATACACATTTACAATTTATATGATATGAAAATAATAAAAATGCAACAATGAAAATTCACTGTTGTCAATATTATATTTAATGATAATTAATTATGTATTGATTAAAAAATATGGTAAGTATGGTTTTTCACCATTTCTGGGATGTTGTACTGTAAATGTGGTAAAAATCTAGATTATATATGTGGAAATAATACTAGTGCTGGTTATACTACTAGATCCATGTAACAATTTCACAAATGTTGGTATACTAACATAACTAGCATTACACCAGTACACGGCTTGTAATTTAGATTTTTACTTTGGTTTTACAAATAACACTAAAACATTTTACAGTGCATGGCCACACGCTTTTCTGACCCTTAAATCTGAAAATCCTCAAGGCTAGAGGATCCGTGATGGTGAATGTTATTTTTAGTATTATCATCATCTTGATACTTTTGGCATGAATTGACATTTCAATTGTTTGGCAGTGGTCTTAAAAAACCTGGAGTCTGTTAAGAGGACAATAAAAACATTTACACATTTAACTGTTTTCAGTGAACAGTATCTAACTAAGGCAAAGTTTCTTTTGTACCTG
Source organism: Micropterus dolomieu (assembly GCF_021292245.1). NCBI lineage: Eukaryota > Metazoa > Chordata > Actinopteri > Centrarchiformes > Centrarchidae > Micropterus > Micropterus dolomieu. The sequence goes on from NC_060166.1 coordinate 15,352,787, forward strand.
GCGTTGATGAAGCACCTTTGGAGCCGGAGTCGTCCTCCGAGGAGCTGTGACCTGAGCTGCTGCTTCGACTCCTCCTGGCTCTCTCAGGAACAGACACTTTGGCTGAGGTAGATTTGGTCACTGACGTCGACTCCACTTTTTCCTGAGTTTTTACAGCAGCTCTCTTTTGACTTGAGAAAATAAGAATCTCATCAGACATTGACATGAACAGGTAAGCCATCATTTCTGACTACCTAAACCAGTTTCCAATGAAATTTGAACATTGTTAAACATTTAGGCTGTACTGGATGGTTTTCAAAGATAAAAACTGCAAGCAGCGTGTTTTGTTAGTAACAGTATTCTAAGCCACGTCTGAATCTATGTCCAGCTGATTCACTCAAGCGCAAATCTTTTGTGCAAATGAGCTGAGGAAACGTATAACCTGGACAGACCTTGTTGCGGCGGTGGGATGATCCTGCTGCTGCATTTTCTTGCGGAACCGCTGACTGCGGCGGAGCCTATCACTGCTCTTGACAGCAGTTTTGTACTCAGATATGATTGATCTGATTTGCTCCTCGAAGAAGGCAGAGAGCCGCAGGGTCATACTGTAAATCTAGAACAGAGCAGAAAAGAGGAAACATTACCTCATTTGTCAAAATACATATAAAATGAGTTCATATTTCAATTCACAAGGAGATTTTATTGGATGAACAACTATTACATTAAATAATGTCCTGCATTGTAGAGCAGATAAACTTCAATTACCCTACCTTGGAGCGTTTATTGGGTGTGTAGGCTTTAGCGTTGGCAAAAATGAGCCGGGTGTCTTTGCACAGCTCTATAGGGTTGTCATAGCGGTCTTCCCCCAGTGTCCTTTTCACAGTGCCAAAGTCCATTGGTGTATCAATGATACCGTGGTAATCCTGGGCATGCACACATGACATGATTTAGACTTATTTTCCAAAACACTGGAATACACTCAAAATATAACTTGCGGTTGTTAGTTTGATAGCATGCCCTTGGGTTTACTTACTGGATAGTTCTGAGGATCCACAGGCTGCCTGAATGGCTCAGAGTCCTCACACTCAAATATGTAGTTGAGCAGCTTCTTGCACTGTTCCTTCCAAGCGTCTCTGTCTGGCACCACCTCTACAGAGCGCTGCAAATATCAAGGAGGAAGAGAAGAAATCATCATGACACGTAACGCATGGTATCTGCTGCTACTGAATCATTAATAGTCAATCTGCTACCAAAATCTCATCCATCCAAACAACCAACCAATGTTAGAAATTCTTTGTGTTGTCTTGTTTCTACATCATGTCAAAGTACTTTGTGTTTGATTTATTTTGTGTATCTGTTTACCTGACGCAGTCTGTGTCCAGAGGATGTTCCCGGTGCTTCCGTGTCCTCTTCCTGTAGGCCGTAATCAAATTTGGATTACTTGAATATGATCATTAACCGAATTACAATTACTTTTTTTTTTTTTTTTAAACAAAAGGTGACTGCAACTAAAAGTGGAAAAACAACCTCACAGCCAATTCAGGTTCCCTTTACCCAATTCATTTCTTACAACATGACATGAAAAAAATCAAACAAACTAATGACAAACCAGCCAAACTTACATCGTCGTCATCCATTTCTTCAACAGCATTGTAAATCTCCATGATATCTGTGCAGCTTGGATTACTGGGAAAGATTGAAAAATGTGTCAACTTAAGTGTGCAAGACAAATTATGTGAATGATACTGTGCCTGTAGTTTGCGTATCCTCACATGATCTAGAATTTTTTTTTTTTGGAAAAACACTGGACATACAACAAGTAAAACGTACTTGACATATTTCTGGAGGACATTTGTGATGAGTTTTGCAGAGTGGGCAATCTTGCTCCTTGGCTCATTGAAAGTGCGGGCGTTATGTGCAATATACCTGGCATCCCAAATTAATGCTGAGAGGCGCCTGTGGATCACCAGAAGTAAGTAAATACAGTGTCTTCACAAACCGTACAAAAAAATAAAATAAAAATAAAAATCAGTTAGTTGGATTTCAACAGGCGAAGACAATTCAAGGACAGAGTTAGGTCAAATGTCAGGAGTGAAAATACATCCATGCCTTTGTGCTGCATCGTCAGGTACATTGGCAGGAGGGAAAACTGGTAGGACTGACCTGTAGAATCTGTTCAGGAGTCGGAGTCTGATTGTGCCCAGGTCAGTGGGATAGGCTATCACAGTGCAGTAGGTGGGATACTGGACTAAGTCCACAGGACCAGAGAAGGGAGCTGCAATCTCTGTAGCAGAAAAACAGGGGAAGGTAGGTTAGTATAACTGGGAAGATAGTCTTTCACACTTAAAAGGAACCTATAGATACCCTGGTGTCAGTGAATGACACCGTGACCAGACATGTGAAAGAGGGAGCGTGTGAGTGAGAGCAAACACGGAGAGTTATGCACACATACCGACGGTGATGAGCTGGTCGATGCCAGCGACGATGCGTTCGCACTCCGCGTCCCTGCTCCTCTCCCCCCACTCCCCCGGCAGAGGCTTGTACATCAGCTCGCTCATCTCATCTGGTGTCACAGGGATACCACCTCCTTCTGTCTCTGGCTGCTGGGCTGCACAGCGGAGACAGACTTGTTCAATAAGCACTGAAACCCCACTAACCCCACTTGGGAACATACGACAGTTTATATGTGGATGGAATTCTTAATTACCATCATCTGGAATAGATTCCACATCCCAAGGACTCAGTTTTTCAGTTTCCCCATTGTCCCATCTGGTGAAAACACAAAAACAAGTGTCAACTTGCATGTGTGACACATGCAACACCTAGCGCTACCTTACTTTGTTTCAGTAAAATTAGTGAATAATATGATACCCTCAATATAAAGGTGTTTTGTTTTGATTAAAAAACAAGCACTACAAACTTTCATTACTGTCAGATATGATGATGAAAACTGTCATGCCTATTAATGACCACTAGGGGACAGACAGCCTAGTCTAACTAACCTCTATTGGATATACTCTGGACCGTAAAGGGAGACAATCCACAAGTGTCAATCACAAATTTCATTTCAATGATTGGAGTCAGGCGAGACACACAGTGCCCAAAGCTTTGCTTCAAATTGTAACAGTATCTGAAGCAGTATGTCTAGAAACTAGCCAATAATTAGTATTGATGCTGGAGCCAAAACCACAGTATGTTCAGTTACCCTCTAATGACAATGTGTGTTCCCACCTGACTTTGAAGCACTGGAAGAGACTGTCAGGATATTCTAGCTGGTAGGGCTCCTGACAGACGATAGTCCCAAACCACCAGGCGTCGTCTATCACTGAGCGGAACCGGTCATCTGCAAAGAAGATGATGTTAACACACTTAGGAGGAGGATCCACAGTTTTTATTCTGTCTAAGAAACTACACTGCTCAACAACAGGACATATGTGAACAACAACAAAACTTCATCAGCACCTTGACTGAGAAGCAGCAATGGAGAAATGAAAAAGAATCCTCACAGTGGAAAAGTGCTCCCTACAAGAGTACTACAACTACAAGCAGGTATTAGGTTGTCTGAAATGTTGAACGCTATTAAATTCACAACTAGGGAGCACCGTTCCTGTGTGTAGGTTTATGTGTTTAAAATTGATGAAACAGATACATGGAGGATTTTACATGGCCTCGAAAACAAGGAATTGACATCTCTAACAAGGTGCACAAACATACTTGGCTGCCAGTTTCTACGGAGCGCCTCGTCATAACTTTGCCTCAACACGAGGAAATCTATCACATCTGGCATGTCGTGATACCTGCAGGAGAAATCAATGTTACTTCAATGGGGAAGTAAAATAAACAACAAGACTCTTTGTGAGACTGATGCTGAATTATACTGAACCCATCCATTTCATAAAAAAAAAAAAAACAACAGTACCAGAAATTCAGCCAGCATGTCAAATGCCAGAGAGCTTATTATCCTAATCACAATAGCAACCAAACACTCAAATGTAGGCATTACTATTTCCATATAATAAAAACTCAATTTGAATCATCATCATCATCATCTTCATTCATTCAGTTCAAATAAGACTCAGGGAAATACCACCTTCGTGTTGGGTTGCTAATGGGAATAAGAAATGCAAATCGTTTCTCTGAAACTGAGCTGCTTACTTGACAGAAAAGGACTTGTCTGTGATTTTGCCAGTGCCGTGGTCAATAAGGGTCAGCTTCAGACAGCAAAGTGTTGGAGGGCAGACTTCATATTTGATCCCAGTGATCTTCACAAACTCTTGGTCCTAAGAAATTTACAGCAGGGTTTCCATGTGATGTACATTTTGATTAACAATCTTGAAAAAATATTTACAACAAAAGAATGATGGTTTGGTTTAGACATTTTGTTTTAAAAAAAAGAAGCAGGATTTGTGGGTATTTTTCTTCTACCAAGAATATTTTATTATGTTCTTATTTGTCTCAGTCTCACCCGCAGCTGCATTTTCTTCCAGGGCTGTTTGTCTAAGTTGATGGGGTACAGTTCATTCCGGTTTACCGCCTCAACGTAGGCCTCGTGTCCCTGCCGAAAATAGATCACCTGACGGACACAGAAAATTACTTTTCTATGTGATGCCAAACAGGATGATGATGATAATGGTACCCTTAAAAAAGGAAGGGCTGGGCGATATGGCCAAAAATGTTATCACGATATTTCATATCATTCGATGTCAATAATTATCATCATAAGTGTCAAATCATTATTTCTGTCAATTTTAAGGGCAGATTTTTGCTCCTGAGTGAAAGCAGACGGTTCATTGTGTTTTAAACTAATCTTTATGGTCAGAACATGACAACACTGGATCAATTCACCAATCTGAGGTTGAACATTCAAAACAATTTTAAGTAAAATCTTTTTTTCAGTGCCGTTTCATCAACAAAATAAATATCTTAATAAAATTTTGTGCCGGATCATTTATGATTCAAATTAAATCGAACATTTATTGTAAATTATGTTATGTTGTTATTGAGGAAAATTATATTGCGATAATTATGTTAGTTAAAAAGAATTCAGACTACATTTATGCACTGGCTGTATATTTAAGAACAACCCAAACAGTCAATATTTCTAATACCTACCTAATCTTTCCAATTTTCCCACATGCCTGTCATGTTAAAATTGTACTCACATTTCATACAGTGCATTTCTAATGGTCTGAAAAAAATTTTTTATCCATGTTTTTCAATGCTTTTTTTTTTTTTTTTTTACATTTTCTCTTCTTCTGTTTCTCTGTTCTGCAAAGGCAGTGACCAAACTTCTCTTCAGGAAGGTTTGATTGTTGGCATAAAGAGTATCCTGCTGTACATAATACCTCATCGCCCATTTGGGGAACAAAAGGAGATTTCCTGGGAATGACATCAGTGATCCACGGTGAGGGTCTGAACTCATTGGACACTTCTCTGTTGATGGATGGTCTGGCCTTTGGACGCTGATTGAAGAAACAAGACGTAAAATGCTAAGCGAGTGAACATGAACCCGTTTTAAAATGCTTGTTAAAAAATTCATCATTTATATTTCCTCGATGATCTTCACTGGTTATTTATTGCCCCACTCTGCTTTAGATTCAGACGGTATTGCCGTTTTTTGACCAAAAGTACCCAGATCTCTTTTCAAGGAACTAAAAGGTTCCTTCAGCCCATTATTGTGTGCGTTTCCACCGTGGTCTAAAGACCTGCAAAGATTAGGCAAATTAACCAGCTGACATAGGCTGCAGGCCTGCACAGCGTACAAAACGATGCACAGGCATCATTATTTGTAACCACTATCCATGAGCAAAATTTATAAATAAACACTGAGTGGAATATAATGAAAATCTATAGGCTACGCTTGACCATTAAAAACAGCTCTTTTTTTGTGGGAGTAAGTTGGAGAGAGACACAATAAAGTTTGTTACAAATTTAATAACAAACTGGATAAAGCCATCAAGTTCTTAAAATAACTCCAGCACAGAGGAAGCAACACAAAAATAAAATCACGACAGTTTGGAAGGTTATTAAAACATTTCTAGCCGACAAGAGCTGCAGATCAGCTAGCAGCACTCGTCTGTGTCCGCCTGAGCGTCGGAGGAACAGCATGTTTAACAAGCTTTATTACCTTCTGTAATCAGCTGTTCCGCTCGTTTTGGAGGAGGAGGAGACGGACTTCAGCTATGTGTAAAAACTTCCTGACTGATGAAAACTTCAGACAACTCCAGACCCAGTATTTAGGTCAACTCCATCAGCTTTTTGGGGGGTAAAATAAAGACCCCAGAACTAAATTTAGACCCTGGTCCCTTTGGTGGAAACGCAGCTAGTGACTCATCAGGATTGGTATCTGTATCTACTGTATGCACTGTGTTTATCAACTCACCCTGGATGCCTTGTTCTTTACTTTCTTGGCATTCTCTTTGCTTTTCATCTTAGGTTTCTCCTCCTCATCACTCTGCTGCTTCTCCTCCTCCTCCTCGTTCTCTTCCTCCTCCTCTTCAGAGCTGCTGAGTTGGCGCTGCACTCGTTTCCGCGACGACAAGGGGGTGGAGGGCTGCAGGTTGATACCAGCGTCGGCCGTCCAGTCAGAGTACTCGCTGGACGTGTGGCTGTCCGATCACAAGCAGTTATGATTACAATTTTAAGTGAAACGCGTGAAAACAGGCAACAAAAAACTTAATAACTTGTTTTAACCTGCTTGGGGTACCAGATGGGTGGGGATTGCCACCTAAGACAACACAAAGGAGTAACAGAGTTTTAACATGAAAGTCGATACTTTTATGTCTGTCATAATTTATGTAATTCAGGAAAACCCTCTGATCTGGTACTCTAAACAAGTTCAAACAAATTCAAAGAAAGACTCCTCAATAGAGTATAAAACTTTATACCTTGAGCTGTCACTGTTCCACTCTTCATCATTGGAGGATTCCAGTTCACTGCCATCTAATTCATTGTCCTGAACAGATTAAAAATAATAAATAAAGTGCTTAAAGCCCCCCGAAGACAGACCTCAGGTGCTTGTAAATTACACTTTTGCCAAAGTCACGAGAAAGCGGAGAATGTGATACCTCAGTGTGTACCTCTGAGCTTGCGGTCTCCTCTCCCTCTTCACATGACAAGTCGATGAATTCCTGCGCGTCACCGCGGCCATGCGCTCGCTTTGCAGAGGTAGGCTCATCGTCTGAATCATCCTGCAGGGACAGATGGGACTGACTCAACACCGGTGCAATGATTTTTACAGAAATAGTTGTGAACAAAGAAAGAAAAAAAAGCACTAAAATGTTGACAACTGTTTTAATCTTTGATTAGAATCAAATAACTACAATCATACAGAGAACAAAACAATTTAAAAAAAAAAAAAAAAAAATCAAGTCTTCCTATGTTGGCGGAGGAAAACGAAACCTACTCGACAGCTGCTGTAGATAATGCGCCTCTTCTTTGCACTGTACAGAGCTACCTCCTCATCTCCTTTGGCTGTTCGAATGTCCTCCTGGTCCCTGAAAATGTTTGAACATTATAGAAAATGTTTAAGAGGAACAGTAACAAAATTTAAAGCAAAAGAAACGCTGAAATATGGGGTATGTAAACCCCACGCTGTTGCTCGATGGGTACATTTTGGCCATAAGCCATCCAAAAATTGTGATGTTGACCCTTTAGGGCCCATGTCCACCAAAGTGTTTTTTAACAGCTGAAAACACCACCTGCTGTTCTGAAAACGCCGAGCTGGGAGCGCTAGGGTGCATTTTGGAGGTGCAGTGTCTTTTTTCGAGACGCTGTGGTTGCTATGATACATAATTTCCGTGGAGGCGATGTGTTGCAAGTAGGGTAGCCTACTTCATTTTAGTCAATGTAAAAATGTCACCACAAAGTATGTAGGCCTACGTGTTCTGGCCCTTGCTCTGCATGAAGAGAAGGCTGAAACATGAGAGCACAGACGTACGTGGGTTCATGAGATTTTGCGGGCGAGGAAACACCGTGGCGAGTAGGCACATCGTTTCGTTCAAGATGGGATCGGTGCGGTGTTTGTCCTTTCCCTCCTGCACTGTGATTGGACGGCTGGGTAAAAAGTCAGTGACGAGCGCAGTGTTTTCCCAAAGTTGAACATTTTTCAACTCTCGGCGACCAGGAAAAAAAAAACCCCTCCGCGCCCGGCGCAGAAAAGACGCACAGCGCCTCTTCACGCTCCTGCCGTTTTTTTACCAGCTTGGAAAAAGGCAGCACTCCCACTGGAATGAATTGAAAAAAAAGACGCTGGTGTCAGAAAAAAACGCTTTTGTGGACACGGGCCCTTAGCCTGTCTGTATCATTAACAAAACCAGGCTATATTCATATACTCTTAAATCCTTTTGTCAGTTTCTTTTCACAAAAGAAAAGTTTGGGAAAATCCACAACATCAAAATAAAAATTGGCTCCTCAACCATCACCCCTACCAGGGTGGTGAGAAACTTGGGTGCCACGATTGATGACCAACTGTCATTCTCAGAGCATGTTGCTGCTGTCTCTAAGTTGTACACCCATCTACCTAAACTCCATAATACACGTTTACATTCCTTCTCGGCCACTGCACTCCTCTAATGAACGCCTTCTGGCTCTCACACAAAGCAATCTCAGTCCCGGCTGTTCTCATCGGTGACACCACGATGGTGGAACAGATGCAGAGGCGTCCCTCTCTAACTTCAAGAAGCTCTTGAAAACTCATCTCTTCAGAGAACACTGTCTTATAACACCCCTAACCTCTAACGTGCATTTCCTTCTTCTATCTCCCTAGAATCCTCTTGTATTGATTGTACTATTCATTAACTCTTACTTCTTTCCCTAGGTATTTACCCCAATATTGCCGTATGCGCTAATAGCTGTTACTAGTATTTATTGCTGCTCTTACTAGTATGTATTGTCACTTGCAGATGTTGTACTTTATTGATGCCTGTATGCTGTTCTTCAAATGTAAGTCACTTGGGATAAAAGAGTCTGCCAAATGAGTGGCTAAATAAAAAAAAAAAAAAAGATCATAATCATGAAGCCAGTCAAAAAATCCAGATCTAAAAATGGGAGTAGGATCTATTTCCATTCAGGTCATTAAAATACTACATTATAAAAATAATCAATAGTGCTTTCTGTAAACAGCATCACCTCGGAAAGATATGCCAATACAAAAGCTCCAGAAAAAGCAAAGACATTTCCAATTAGACACATCAGATGTCTTCAGCTGTGGATGGTAAAGAAAATATCGCTGTCTAAAGTCCCTACCCATAGCTGCTGGGTGCCAGTTCAGGCACCACCACCCTGCGTCTCCAGGCCTGCAGGTCTCTCTCGGTAGCCATCTGGCTGCGAGGAGCATTCTGGTGCATCTGCCGGACACCCTCCACCTGGCCGCTGCGCCGTAGACCCACATTAGGGGGTGACTGCACGTCTGCTCGATCGTTCACAGACACTGTAACGAAGGAAAAATAACAAATATTAACTTTCAGGAAATTATTGACTGGTATTTTCAGCACACTGTGTGAAGCTTTCAAAAATCACACAGCTAGCCTCCAACAGCTCACTGGATCAATGTGTCCGCTAATGCAATCCAATACAAAACTGGTGGTGTATTGGTACCTCTGCGTGGTGTGCTTGGTGCCAAGGCTGGGCCTTGTGCCTCAGCGTGCCCTTCTGGTCCTGCTACAGCCGCTGGAGCTGCCTCCGTCCCTGGCTGGGTCTGCCGGTCCTGTTGCTGCTGGAGATTGCGGATGGCCTCGTCCAGAAGGCTGCTGCGTCTTACGGCAACCTCCTCATGCTCTGCAGTCTGCTGGCTGATCACCTGCTCCACCACCTCGCCATCACCTGAAGAGGATGTCAAACAGGGAGACAAAGAGCATGAGCGGGGTGTTGGAAGAGGTTCACACTGGTGGACTAGTTAGGAAATGATCAAACTTGTCAAGACATAGTAGCAGGACAGATATGGTTCAGATGTTCTTAAATCTAGTTGGCTAATAAAACAGTCAAAGTAGATTTATGATTTATATTTTAACACTACATATTCCTGTGACTGTGGTCGAATTAAGTCCTGCGTGTGGTGATTTCCATGCTTACTGGTGGCTACGTAGCCCAGCTGAGGAACCAGGTGTTCAGCAGCAATGTTCTCCCGCCCTGGGACAAGACGTTGGTACCTGAAAATGAAGACATTTTTAAAAACATTGCACAAATCCATCAAGATACATTTGAAGCACAGCTGACTGAACTTTACTAACTTTAAGTCAAACCAATACCAACCTTGCTATGAATTATACACCAAGATTAGATGTACAACAGGGCCAATGTGAGTAAAAGAACTGAACTACTCTATTTAGTATTGATTTTCTCAGCGGCCTAGAGCAACACTCAAACATCTGAACCCACAGTGAATGAGAGAAGACTGTATTGCTGCTGTATAACCCAAAGAAGGGCACGTCTACCTTGGTGGATGGGGGTTTCCGTCCACGTCCACCAAGAAGGGCGGGGGCATGAGATGGGGCGCCTGCTGTGTCTGTTCATCCAGCACAAAGCCATTGGTGTCCCGGATCAGGGGTCTGTAGTCTGTGTGGAAGAACACCTGGTCTGGAAGCTGTGTGGAGACCCAGAGAAAGAAACAGTTTAAATTCAAGATGTGAGATTTATTCATACCAGACAGGGAGCTGTGAAGGCGTTAACGTCCAAGGTAGGGCTGGACGATATGGCCAAAAATGTTATCACAATAAAAAGGCTGACTTTTGACCCTGAGTGAAAGTTGAAGAAACCTGAGTGGTTAATTGTGGTTTAAAATATTCTTTATGGTCTACACCTGATGCCAAAACAGTGGATCAATTCACAAATCTGAGGAAGAACAATTATGATAAAATCTTTGTTAACAAATATGCATGGGTAAAATTAAGATTTTTTTAGTCCTTTTTCCTCAACAAATAAAATAATAAAGTCCTAATTCATGTATGATTCAAGTGAATAAAATCAAACTATTGAATATTTATTGAACATTTGTTATAGAAAAAAAAAATTGCGATAATTGTTATTGTTTTATTGTCCAGCCCTAGTTCAAGGGCTTCAACATTTTCTCAATCTGTAAAATGGATTACTGTGTATTTATCAACAACTAGTCCCAAAATGACACCCAGCAACAATGATGAATTGTTTGTGTGCACGGCAGACTTCTCCTTGCCTTCTCATACGGCTTGGAACTCCCGAAGCCAAAGATGAGCAGATGGCCATGGGAGTCTGTGCAGGCAAAACGCTGGCCATCGGGGGTGAATTTGCAGTCAAAAACAGCTCCGTGACCCTGGCCCTCAATCTGGATGGGAAACACAAAATCACCCCAGGTACCAAATCTCATTAGCGAGGCAGACAAACTCATTACAAAAAGCAGAGCACTTAACAATAGCCTTAATGTATGTTTTTTTTTTGTTTTAGCTTTTCATTACTTTGTTGTTCTTGAATGATTTTTTCCCCCCTTTCACATCCTGCAGAACCTCAAAGTAGATTTTTTTGAAAATCACATTGGCTATCCTCCTCTTACCCGCTTTGTGAGAGAACAAAGACTAAATAACAATTAGGAGGTCAGACTCGTCAAACAGCTCACAAATAGACCAAAGGGATGAGGATGAACTGGAAGATTCAGGATAAATGTGAGACCCACTGCAGGATGAAAATCACTGTGTGACTGATGCCTGAAGTAAACTGATGTTTGAGCCACAAGGACAAATATATACTAAACTAAGTCTGTTTTGTTACCATGTTGAAGTAGTGCTGCGTGTTTGTCCCTCGCAGCAGATCCCATATGTAGACATTCCCATCATGGCCGGCTGACAGGATGATCCTGGGGTCAAAAGGGTGCGGTTCCAGAACAAACACCTCAGCCTCGTGGCCCTGAAAACCATGTTTAGTTTAGCCTCTGCTTTTAAAATAAGTCAGTTTGTGGACATTACATCAGGTGGTTGTGATATCCACCATGCTGTATATTTTACTAAGGGAAACAAAACATTGTGCACAATTACTTTAAGGATATGTAGCAGCTGTCCTGTGTAGGAGTTCCACACTTTGAGGAGATGGTTGTTAACAGCCGTGATGACTGTATTATCATGGCGATCCCACGCTACCATGGTGACTTTGGGTTTGAAGTAGCTTTCCTCTTCACTCATTGTTTCAGCACTGAGAGAAAAAAAACCATAAAATTATAAAATGGACATGTTGCACTTCTCAAAGTATACTGTTGATTAATTACTAAACTCAAATGACAACAAAATAAATGGAAGCTTTTATCTGATGCTGTATTATGATGCAGTATAGAAATTAAGCCAATGTTTTCAACACATATTTCCTTTGTTTACTGTGGCTATATGCATGTTGCTACCCGTTTCCCTTCCACAGAGTCATTCTTTTCTCTTTCACTTTGATAAACAAGTTAGTATCTTCACTAATGTGTCAAAAAAAATTTGTGCCATAAAGATATAAAGCAGATTCACCATAAAATCTAAATCTGATACTGAGCAGACTGGGTACATTTAGTGTGATTCAAGTGTGACAAATAACTAAAACTATGTGATGCTAACTTGGTTAGATAACATAGCTATGAAATGTTAATTACTTTGGTCATTATAACATCATAAATATTACTTGTGAGAGAAAAAAAAATTAATTGATGAATGAAACTGCCAGTGAGGCTCCTTTATTCCTGTCGTGATTTACTGTACGTTGTGTACAAATTCTGCATGAACGACAGTGAAATAAGCCCAGAGAGTTTGGAGTCATGCCAAGTTTGACTGAACAAACTGTCCAGAATAAATGTGCAATGAAGTGAAGCCAAAATCAGCCACCATGTGATTTTGTCAATTAAGCAAGAGCTGGTGGTAAACTGGGAGTACGGACTCACAGCTTAATACAGCAAAAGGAAGAAATGTCAAACCTTTGCCCTAAGCCCCAGTGATATCCCCCTCCTCAGATTAAATGTGTGGTGTCTCATGTTGTTTTAGCAGGCAGATCACACCGACATTGTTGTTAACCCACAAACATCTCAGAAATACCAAGCGAGGGTACTTAATTCTAATACATTTAAAAAGGCATATTGCTATTAATATTAGAATTATATACACGTTTAAAACCACAGCAAAATGAATACAGACACTCTTTTATAATATCCTTGACATCAGCAGGAAAACGTTTTCAGCAATCAGAAAGGATTATAAAGAAATAATGATATTGCACGCGGAAATCCGACATCTTTCCTGTTCTTAGCTGGAAGTGATGTAAAGTTCACAACCCGGTGACTGCTTTGCCATCAGGTGAGAGGCCTGAGCTAAGACTTCTACAATCTGACAACTAAATAAAAACATTCTGAAAAATTGCTTACTCAGCTGACGTCAGCACCTGGTTTACTTGTACATATTCTGACAGCTAAGGTCAGGTGGCGCTTATTTAGCAGATCTTGCAGTTTGCTTTTTTACAGCAAGTGGTTCCTGTTGCTTATACAGCGTACACCCTTGTGCCACCATTTGTTCTGAGGACACGTTAAAGGAATCTACACAAAGAAAAGACTTCACTCATCACCATATGCACACTGGTATACAACAGCAGGTGCTCCTTACCCTGGAAGAGTGGCGGACATGTTGAGCAAGATGCACCTCCACTGCTGCCGCAGATGGAGCTTCCATATCCGCGCTGTTCCGTCTCGACTTCCGCTCACAAACCTTAGACAGGGCGGCAACAAACAACTTGCACCATCACTGTATACACTGTTAACGGCATTAAGTCAGCGTAGTAACTATGAAAAATCAATGGTAAGTAAATACAATGATTTTCCTGTACCTTTCACCTGAGTGGCAAAATTGGATGCTGTCGACTTTGTCCTACACAGAGAGCAGAGACATAGAGAGTGATCATTGTACTTTTTGTGCAACTGTAAATGTGTAATATGTTCTCTGATATGCAACATGCTGCACAACAAAGTTTGGCTTCTGAGAGGGTTCTCACCGTGTGCTCATGGAGCTCCGATATCTTTTCTGGACTCCCGCTTCCCAGGTAATATATTCGGATGACATCATCAGTACTTCCTGTTGCTAAGAACATCCCACCTGGAAACAAATGTCTTTAAAATACGTCTAAAGTGTTTTAACCCAAAATTTTGAGAAGTTAACTTTTATGTCTGTAATTATTAAATGCTAGCTAGTTGATAATTCTGAGAATTGTATGCTAAAACACACGTAGGTGGCATATGTGCAGGTTTGATCAACACAAACAGCATTAACATTCAACACAACAGTCTACCTAAAATGAATATTTACCTGGACTGAATGAGGAGCACACAGTCTGAACTCCTGGCCTCGGCCGCTCCGTAAATTTGTGCGGACGATCACTTGTAGGATAGTAGAGAAAATGTTAAAGATTTTATATAAAATGGGACGAGAGACTAAATTTTACTGACAGGAGAAGAACATAGTGACATAGTAATCCGCTTACTTTGAGGAAAACAGAAATCCTATAATACCTATTTAGTTCAAGACACTCTTATTAGTTTAATTGTTTTATACATTCAGCTGGTTGCTTGCTACAACTAAATGCTTGCAAATTAGCAGTCATCTTTTAAAAGGCATGTGCTCACTTACATTTAGACTTCACACGTTAAAAAAAAAAAACTTGGTAGTCTACGACGTTACAAGTCGCGGACATGGTGGATATTTTAAGCACGGACCAGCAGCAAAGCAGCAGTGAATACACAGAGTGCAGATGTTGGTTTCGGTTGTTTGATAGGCTACATCATTAACAAGCTGGCATGGGGAGCACCTGCTGCCGTGATAATGGATGGCGGGTGGAAAACTCCGGGAAAAAGACAAGTTCTGTGTCTTTTCTGCGACTTTATAAAACATACCCTACTGCTGAAGGAGAAAGTCACGGGAGCAGGGAGAGAGAGGCAGGGCAAGCAGGTGTGTATGCAGTGAGAAACCAGAGGTGGAGGTGTGTGTGAGTGCGTCTGATTGTGGGGAGAAGAGAAGTCCGAGACAAGGCAAGCAGGTATATTTAAAATTTAAAATGATAATGTTGGCGGGGATTAAAACCTGCTTTTATAGGGCTGTAATGTGTGAATTCTTTTTAAAAACAATTTGGTAGTTGGGTTCAATCACAATGCCAGCTCAACGTTATGATGTCTGTCAGCCATTGCCGATCGACGATGGCATTGTCTTTCGGCCTGACCCTATTATCAATTTAGCTGATAAACAAACATGTTTTGTTCAAATATCTGTAATGCGAATGTTTCCTCTGAAATCCATAATACACTGTTCTTAATCTTTTGCCCCTTTATAAGAGCGTTTAAAATTCTATTTCCCAATAATCGGCCACATGAAAAACATGGGAAACATTCACATGTGAAAACAATAACATTCAAAAACTTTTAGTAATTTGATCATATACAAAGAAATATTTGTGAATGTCACCAAGTCAAAACACATTTAATATGGTCATTTAAAGCAGAACTCACCTAAAATTGATGTTGTTGACATCCCACTGCCAGAAGCAGACAGTAGCATCAGTTCCAGTGGACAGCATATAACGTTTTGAGCCCTTGACAAAAGGTGAGAACTGAAAAACACAAGTAGTTCACAGATTTAGGATAAAAGGTCAAATGTGTGACAACATACCATTGGTAAAATTAAGCATCGTGGTTCTTTAGAGACGCCCCTGCCAACAAATTATTAAAATTACCATTCCCACTAAAACCATGACTCATATCGCACAAAAAAGCATATGTCAATAATGTCAATATGATTTCTGCATATTGTTTACACCTAATGTCAATGTAGCGGAAACATATACATAAGCCTCTTTTCATTGAAAACATCTTGTAAGATCTATATCCTTAAATAGTTAAGCATTGCATAAATATTGTAATTTTTTTCCCCTTTTATTAAATCCGTGATTCAGAGTGTCATTATGTACTGCTGAATGTGGCTCAGCAGCCCATCTGTGAAACTTAAAACTAAACTATATAATCAAATCCAAATATGTGCGAATATTATTGAACAAGCTTTGGCACACTCTTTTCAAGCAACTCACAGCAGTATCTCTTCTGACTCCTCACATGTTCTAAATGAATACCAACTTCTGCTCTCCAATTTGCGATTCAGAATCCCTGCATTAAAAAGCAACAGGCTGAAGATCCAAAGGATATAATGTAGTAGAATTGTCATGATTGTTTGATGTGTTTTGTACCTCTACAAAGTGTCTTATGTGTAATTGTAAGTTAAATCCAAGTGTATATTTCTTGAACGTAGGTAGCAAAATTAATTTAAATACTTAAAATTTAAGAGAGTATTCATGAATCTTAAGTCTAGTTCAAACTACAAGATTTTTAGCCCGATTTGCCGCCCGGCGAGTTCGGCAACTGTCAGGCTGTAAATATCTGGAGGAGTCGACCGACTCAGCATCCACATCCGGCCAATGAGAGCAGGCAGCTACCTTTCACCACAAAACAATTTTACTCTCCTCCAGCTCTCTCTGTAGCTCAGACAATCCCTGCTACCTGCATGTGCTAACCCATTCTTTCACTCATATTCTTTGTCTTTATAATTGCTATCTTTATAACAACAAACAACAGCGGTTTTGTCTGTAGGTTCGCGTCATTTCCCGTTTCACATGCGTTTTCTTGACAAAACGTGGTTTGGAGACCTGACCGTGTGACACAGCCTCTGTCAGCTCACGTAGTGCGTCACCCCCTGTCACCCATCAGTCTCGTAGTGTGAACGCCACAACAACTTCAAGACTCCCGTCACAAGACGGCAAGTTGTGTAATGTGAACAACACGGAAAGTCGTGTAGTCTGGACGAGCCTTTACTCCTTTGCTTTGACAGTAGTAATACACTGCTCAGAAAAATTAAAGCCACACTTAAATCCCACATCAGATCTCGATGAACGAAATAGTTCTAAATCTTTGTCCGTCATTGTGTTCTCACCGAATTACACAATAAACGGCAATGGAAGTAATCAACTGATTGAGGGCTGGATTCAAAATCAAACCAAAAATCTAAGTAAAAAACGGAAATCACAGGCTGATCCAACTTGCTTCCATCATGGTAACTTATGTGACTCAGTAAGGTACATGGCCCCCACGTGCCTGTATGCACTCCCGACAACCTCTGGATACGCCACTGATGAGATAGGGAACCATTAGCTAGCACGGGGAGGTCTGCGCGATCCTTCCAGGATATGCCTCCCCAGACCATCTTCTAGCAAAATGTTCGGGTCGACCATGACGCATCGTGTAGTATACACGTAACTGAATGGAATAGATCGGCCCCCTTGTCACAGATACCTGATCCAACTATTTGAGTCAGTATTGGGGAGATACCATAATAGGGTCGATGCATCACTATAGGAGACAGCAAACATTCTTGCAAAGGCACTTATGGATGTTCCATTCAGGAGAAGCTGGACTACCTGCGCAACCTGAATGGGTCAGGAAGGATAAGGCAAGAGCAACTGTCTATGGCCACCACCAGCAAAACCATTTTTTTGTGGGGTTGTCTTGCTGTTGCCTCTCCAGTGCACCAGTTGTCACTTTCATTTGCAACAAAACAGGTGACAAGGATTCACAGTCGCTTATGCTTCCTAACTGGACAGACTGAAATCCCTGACTGACGTGACAACTGACATGATAGCCCCGTTTCTAAAAAAGCCAGCACATCATCATGATTGAGATTCCTTTACCTGTAGGGAGGTAATGGATCCAGTGTGCCCCTGCAGCACAGCCACTGGGGCACAGGTACGAAGGCACCATACGCGTATGGTCTTGTCACAGCTTCCTGCAGCAATTAGTGTGTTCTCATAATTAACTGCCAAGTCTGTGATCTCTGCAGAGTGTCCTCGCAACGTCGAATGAAGCCTTCCATCAAACGAAGACCAAATCTTCACCAAACAGTCATCTGAGCCCTGAAAAATAAAAATAAAGCACTTCTACTTCAATATTCTGTTTTAGCATACATTAGAAGACAAGTCTGGGTTACAAAGTTATGTGTTTTCCCACTGCGCTAATCAGTGTTTGAAAGTGCAAAATTACGGCACACAATAAACAGGGGATTATTTTTGAGTAGGGGGATATGTTGACAAGTTCTATCTTACTGTGAAGATCCTGAGACCGGTGCGATCAAATGCGATACAGTACACTGCAGACAGATGCCCCAGTATCCGCCTATGCAGCCGCATGTGCTCATAGTTGCTGACAGGATTGATGGAGCTGAAGCGTTGCGCTCCCGTCAGCTCTCTCCCTCGATGGACCTTCACTGTTGATAAGATGCCAATCAACAGAATATAGTGATGTAATTACTGGGCTGCAACAAGACTGAGATCAACAGAAATGTAGTGGGCATGTGATATATTTACTCTAATGTGGGCAGGAGTGGATAGGACATCATCATCATCACAGGACGAAATGAAATATATGAACACCACCCTGTTATTCTTGGGCTTAAGCGAGCAGGTACAATAATGCATCATCTCACAATAAATCTTATGTCTCGGCACCAAATAAAGATGGGTTTTAGTTTAGTTTGTCCCTCTCACCACTTGCTCTCTCTTTTTATACTTAAACGTGAACAGCATGAAACAAAACTGCCATTCTCAATTTAAATGCGTCTGTAAACATTACTACAGCCGCTCTGAAGTATAAATGCATCTGGTTTGTATCTGTTGCTATGGGAAACGACAAAATATCCCAAAAATAAGACCACCACCCATAAGGTTTTTATCTGCGTTAAGTTCTCACTGCCTCAAAATGAAGTTGCTTTAAGCGTTTAATGAGGGACCTCTGTAGTGCAATCATAATTCCACGCAAACCTCTAGGTGAAATGAAACAGACTTCATCAAGACAAGCAATCTGGCATGACTTAGCCAGCGCACCAAACAGATATTTGTCAATGACAGAACATCTTCTTTTAAAACGTGTACAGTCAGGGAAAAAAGGAATACGCAATATACAACCTATCAATTGAATTCTTCAGACATTTAAAAGGTGCACATATTCAGATTATTAAATGACTCATCAGCACACACATAAAATGCATGGTTAATGGGGAGAGACATTTAAAAACACTGCCAAGCAATACAATGCTGTGTCTCATGTACCAATTCCCAGCACATCCATTTGTCCATTTAATTAGTTAAAAACACATAACTGAAATAAAGGAATAAAGGAATATTGGATGAGGCCAGATCTACCTAGGTGTGGAGGTTTCTTGCAGTTCAAAGGCCTCTCTGGTGGTCTGCCCCGGTGAAGGGCTGCATATGATGAAGCTTTAGACCGCAAACTGTCGCAGTCTGAAAAACAAAAAGCTCACAGAATGATTCGGCGGATTACCAGCTGTATGTGGGAAAAGGATAGTATCAATTATGGTGACAGCAGAAACCAATAAAACGATTAAAACCTTTATATTATATATAATATCAGCGTAAGAGGCATGCAAAATTACTACACAAGACAGTATGAAGGAAAAAAGCTCATACATTTCTGCCCCCAAAAATACTTGTATACCTTTTGCGGTCCTAAGCATTGACTGCTTCCCCGACCCCAGGAGGGAGTGTACACCTGGGACACATGACGGCACCTCTTTGTCAAGAATTGGTCCAATCTGCTTACATATCTGTAGCAAATGGTTTGGTGCAATATGTCTGTTGGCTGCGACCTGTCAAGGCAATGACAGAGTATTGACATGACAGTGTATACAGATCACTGCTCAAACGTTCAATTGAATCAAGAACAATTAGAGACTAAAACGCTCATTAACTGTTTTAAATGTAAAGACTTACTGCTCTTTTTTGTTTCATATAGTTGTAAATTGAATATGTTTGGGTTTTAGACTGTTGGTCAAAAAAGATATTATGATGGTATTATGTTGCATAACAATAAACACAGTATCTGGAAAATAAAAGATAAAGCAAGTACTACAGATCAACAATTATAAACAAAGTATAACCTTGGCAATACGATATAAAAAAAAAAAAGAATAAAGATTATGTCCAATATGGCTGATATACTATACTTTAAATTACGTTTTTAAGCCTGCCTAAACAGTTGTCAGAATAAATGTCTGACGCGATAGTTGGTGGTTTCATGTGCTTCTCAACTCCTCTTCCGAGAGGCGTGGCTTCTTATGTATATTTTTTTGTTTTTATGGACCAATCACAGCGCAGGTCACATGCAACATAACGCAGAGACAGCGCAACTCGGCCTGTGATTGGCCAGCGAAGCCGTCTCGACGTCGCAAGAAGCCGAACTACCCACCCTATCTGCAGTACAACAGTCGGGGCAAAATAATATTAAACCCTCTATCCAAACACGGTCTTTTGATCGACTAAAGCACAAGTTCGCTCAAAAATGAAGTCGGTGTAAGCGAGCTGTGAACTTGTCGACCATCATAACTCAAGTAAATCCAACAGTAGTGAAGCAGGAAAAAGAACAAAGCCCGTAAACAAGAACAGAGCGTGCACACGAGAGTGCCCCTGTCACAAGACAATAACAACCGGCGACAATGAACTTAACATATGTGAAGTTAAATCTCACCACATCTTCATATGTCCTCGGGTGCTCGTTTCCCAGCCAGTCCAACCTCCCGGGTAAGAGCTATCGAAAACAAGAGTTTGGTAAAGCGGAGTCACCACACAAAACACCAGCAGGTACACATTAAGCTAGTAAAAAAAACGGTGATGTCAAACGAGTGAGACGTAAAAGGATATTAAAAAGAGTGAGACAAGTTTTATGCCCAGACTCGGACAACACCGACGGATAGCAGTTAGCAGTTAACAAGCAGCAGGGATATACACACCTGATATTCCTCTAGTTCGCTCGCTAGGACCTGCCGTGGATTAAAAGAGGCGATTCAGATTAGATTGCCTCTATTAACTCTAGTATCAACTAGCTAACTGTTAGTCAACTATTTTGAAATACAAAACACTGTGCCATTCAAGGCACGCCAGCTCACCTCAGCCGCTCTCCGACATGGACCCGTTGTTAGAAAACGAGAAATCAAGTAATACAGCTCTGAAATTGAACAGCGAGGACATTAAAACCGTGAGAGAGGAAAAACAGCAGTTTGGGATATCAATTAGCAAGACCGATATCGTTGTAAATGAGGCTATCAAGTGGGTTTACTTCTGCGGCTTACCCGACTCAAGGAGCGAAATGTTCCGATTTTTGGCCATTGAATCGGCCGTGATTTGGAGAGGTGAAACAAATTTTAGGCTAACTTTATGACTACAGAGAATAGGATATATTTATTTAATTTCGGTTGCACAGCTCTGACCCCCTCCACGGTTGCTCCCGCTTTCTATTCAGCCTGTTTGCAGTCGCCATTGGAAGGATGAGGCCTGAGATACGACTTACTTCCGCCACAGCGGAGTAACACAGGAAAAAGGGGGTGGGGAGGAGCACTTTCAACAAAAGACAAAAGTGAACGTTAGCCCGTGGGATAGCAACATTAGCATTATTTGAATGTGACGCCAGGTTATTGATTCGATTCAAACCCCACATGTAAATAAATACACAATTTTAAAATAGTACAAAAAACACCATGAGCGAACGGTCGCCCCCTTTATGCTGACCAAGGTCGCGAGTTCTGCACATGACGTCATACGTAATGGTTGCCAATTTGCTTCACCGATCACTTGATTGATAAATTTCGCTTCATCACTTTTGTAAAATTTGCAACCCAGTCCTCTAGGGGTCGGGAGAAAGGCACTGTAATATCGTTACTGACTTTCTTTCTTTGTAAGAGGAGTTTTATTGTGCCCAGGAAAATCATATAGTTTTTTGTGTGTTTTATTTGAGTATTCATACATTACGTATCCTAGAGGTTGGGGCAGAGGGTCCCAAGCTGCAGTGGTGGAAGGTAACCAGGTACATTTATTCAAGTATTGTAGACCTCAAATTTCAGGTACTTGTACTTTGCTTGAGTCTTTTCTTTTCATGCCACTTTCTACTTCTACTCCACTACCATTCAGAGGTAAATCACTTTTTACTCCACTACATTTATCTGACAGCTTTAAGTTACTTTACAAATTAAAAGTTTGGCATACAAAACATATGGGCTTACAAAATATGATGTTTCGCATTACTTAAACTACCCACGAGTATATACAAGTACAGCTGAAACGATTTGTCAATTAATCTATTTGTTGATTGACAGAAAATCAATAATGACAATAATCATTAGTTGCAGTCTTATGCAAAATAGTTAAATAAATGTTTCATCCAATAACCCCAAACTGACATGCAGAAAACCTAGAGCTAGATTAGTATTCCATTATAAGAGTTCTGGTTTCAGGGTCTCTGTAAAAAAAGCTGTCATCTAGTCTGCTGTGTGCACTTAATTTTGATGGTTAAATTAACAGGTTAATTTGGCCATGAGGTCAGGACAACCCAAGGGGCAGGGCCACAAGATGATTAAAAGAAATTCTGTTACACAAAATTATTTTTGAGCATTGAGGGTTCATTCTTGCCCTTAGAAACATATATCTGTGATTCTAAACTTAAAGTTCACTTCAGTCGCTGAAAAAGGCTACAGTTGAAAGCTCCAGAAAAATGGTAAATGGACTGTACTTGTTTTGCACCTTTCTCGTCTTCTGACCACTCAAAGTGCTTTACACTACACCACATTTACACCATGATGACAGTGGCTACCATGCAAAGTGCCAACTGCTCATCAGAAACTGAAAACTTATACATTCACACACATGGTACAAGATAAATGTATTTATAATTTTACAGTAGGGTTGTATGACATTTGCAGTCTCCTTTTTTTCTACTATCAAAAGCAAATGTTAGACAAAAATTATATATATTATATATTTTGCATGGTCACGGCCTGGGAAAGAAGCTGCTCTGAAGTCTGGTGGTAAGCAAATACTTCTGCATCTCTTGCCAGACAGCAGCAGGGTGAACAGGTTGTGGCTGGTATCCTTTGGGCTGTGCTCTGCACCTCACCTCACCGATATCATTCTTGCTCAGTAGCTGGGTAAAATGATCTTTTGAGCGTTTTTTTTATCACCTGCTGCAGAGCCCTCCTGTCCTGGGCCATGCACATCCCGTGCCAGTCGGTGATGTTTCCAGTCAGGATGCTTTCTATTGCTCCTAATTAATAGGAATGTGGCATGGGAATTTTGCCTTCTTAAACTTCCTTAATTTCTTAAGCCGTTTCTGAGTTTTCTTTACCAGCATGGAGATGTGAGATTAACATGTCACAGACCGGCAGACAGGCACAGCTATTGGGAGCAATTTGGGGTTCAGTATTTTACCACTGACCTTCTGATTAGTGGATGACCCGCTCTACCTTCCGAGCCACAACTGCCACGAAAAGCTCTCACGTCATCAAAAGCTCATGTCCAACTAAGGGCCATGATCCGTAAGGATGGGTCACAAGGTTGGAAAGCTCTGATGATATTGTTGATAGCCAATAATACCACTGTTAAATATATTTGTGCATAGTGTGTTGCACTGAAAGGATCTGACTTTGTTGCCTATTTTAAACAGATATTTTCTTCTGGTCTCCATTTATTACTAAAAATTTATTCTAGATTTTCACAGGGCATAGCCCCTGAGATGAACCAGAATGGTAGTCAACATACAAGATTGTAATCTGGATTAACAAACTGGTAAAGCAGGCAACTGCCCAGCTTCACTGTGTGGCAAGTGTTTGTGGTAATTAATTGTAACTTTGGAAATATGGGAAGATGCTCTTTAGCGCAATATCAAGTGACCTAAGAGCTGCAAGGCAGAACCTGCTTTAGTAGCTGATTTTAAGACAGTCCAATTCTAGTTTCAAGATCTTCATTATTTCATCAGATATGCTTACATGATGCGTATTCCGAAATGAACTATTTCAAAGCCGTATGGGCCCCCAGGCATATTAATCCAGCCACGTTATTGATGCTTTGCATGGTTTTATAAGACATAAACATCCCATTTCCTGGGTATGCTTCACCTTAAAAATGTTAACATACTGTACTTTGCATTTGTTTGCATTATAGTATACATTTAACATCTTATTTTGGACATGCACATTCGTGGAGTTAAAAAAAACATTGTGAAATATGCTAAAGCACACATTTTACCATTACCTAGCAGTAAAACTGTATTTATACGAATATACCTCAAATGGGCATTTAACATATCCAGCCTTCTTTTTAGGTTATTGCCAAGGATTTGGGAAGTGGTTTAAAATACCTACAATAATTAATTTTAGGTAACAAAAGGTCCATCTGAACTAGTGCTTTCAACACTGTATGGTGGAGGTAATACATCATTGATGAGAAACAATTTAACATTTAAGAAATTCCCACTTTAATTGGTATTTTATACCATTCATTACAAAAGGAAACTTTTTTTAATTTTTTTTTTTTAATACAAAAAAAAGGAGGAAACTGTACATTTGTAGAGAAATCCCCAAACCACTATGGCTACATCCACAAATTTTCAACATATCCATTTTGTTGACCGAGTGAAAATACCATGAGAAATATTGCATTTTGTTAAGCACATCTGAGAATATTAATATAACAATTTAACTGTATTTAAATCGCTGACTACCATCACTGACTGCATAAAAAAATAAAATAAAAATTGTCCAACCCCTTCTAGTACATGAACATGATTAAAGTGAACGCTGCGAGCCAGACTTCGCATAGAACACAAATCTCAAACGATCAATCATCCTATTCGCTATCAAACACATAGCATTATGATGGATTCCATTCCCAAATAGTACAGGTTACAAAATGCATCAAGAATGTCTCAGGTAAACTCTCCCGGTTCAACATCAAATTCCTGATATGAACATGAATGCATGTCATATAGAAAACTACAGCCTACAAGCAATATAAGAAGCCAGAGAGAAACGAGCACAATGAAAAACAAAAAAACCCCAACATGACTGAAACTTTCCCTTCACAGAAGCCATGAAATTGAATGGAATTAGTATTTTTTAAAATGCATTTCAGCATCCCTAAAAACATTGCCGTCTTATGAAAAATAGTAGATAAAAATAATCTCTGCATTGTACAAGAAAGGAGGTATGGGGAGCATTGGCAAGTTAGTTTCGGGGTGGCACTACTACTCCGCTGCCTTTTCCTCCTCTTCAGCCTCTTCCTGCTTTCCGTCTGCCTCATCTGCTGCTGCAGCTGGCTGAAGGATGGAGAAAAACATGCTTTAACATTTTGATTCTCTTAACATTGCTATAGTGCAAGTTTCACATGGAGAGGCAAAATTGTAATACCTCCTCAGCTTTGTCCTCTCCATTTTCTGCAGGAGCCTCTTCTTTCTCTGCTTGAGGTTCTTCTTTCTTCTCCTCTGGCTTGGCCTTTGCTGCTTCTTTCACCTTTTTGTTCTTGGGAGGTGCCTACCATGTCAAATACAAACCATACAGCATGAAAGGCACCATCTACTGCACATAATGAGATCAAAACAGTGCATTTTAAGTGAACAGTGCTTTTGTGCATGATTTTTCCTTTTACCTTCGTCTTTTCTGGCTGTGGTTTTGGCTCTGTCTCTCTCTGTAAGACAATAGGAGGGGAAAAAATGATGCAAACATAATACGCATAGTAACAAAATATGCACTGATTTTATTAAAAATGTTGTGGTCTTTGCTTTGTAGAACTTACGTCTGACAACCTTTGAGACTTCCTCCTTGGCTGAAGAAAAACACAAGATGTTAATGCAGCCATTTGCAAGTATTAAAACCTCAACATGTAAGTAGGGAACAAAAGGTTACTCAATGTGTGGAGGGTGCTACGAGCACAAGAGGGAAAGTAATGAGTGCGTTTCCACATACAACCATTTATTCACCGGTTAAGAACGTCTATTAAACAATCCCTATGTCTCCTTCACCTGCATGAACTGAATTAAAGTCACTCAGACGAGAGTGGATCTTTAAATAAGTACATTTGAGATTTAGTTGTTGTAGACGAACAAATGTAATGCTGCACTGATGTACTTTACTGTCATCTTGGGAGCGAAGGTGAAACATTGTCTTGTAGCATGTGTAGAAAAATATTGTGTAAATAAAAGACCAATTTGGGCTTCATATCTAACCAGTGCCCCCTACTGGCTGAGGAGCTCCTAAAACCCAGCAGACTGACCAAGTTTGGATCATAACTTGAACATTTAGACCAACTGATTAACGTGGCCATCCTTACTACCACAGGTTCCACCTAACAAGATAAAAACTGGACTGTGCTACCTAAAGCCATCATGCATCAACCAAGACCTTCTCTTTGTCTTGGACTGAAAGTAGAACATAATGTTCATTTGGGCGCCATTTGAGGTGTAAACATCTGTTTGAGTCAGTTTGTGTGTGAATACTAACCTCTGCACTTGCATCTGCGTCAACGGTAGACTGAGAAAAAGAGAGAGTGAAAATTAAAAAGCCAGGAACAAAAACCATTCATGGGTACGCTAAAGTGGGTGTGTAATGCAAAGGGGGGATGGGCACCTCTCCCTCCCCTTAAGTCACAAAGAAATTATGCAATCTAAAAGTGGGGAGGGGAGACCGACACGATTCTACAGTGACTAAAAAAGCCTCTGCCTGTTCTAGTTTATTCCCGCCAAGCACTGTGGTGTATCATTTACAGACAGATGTGTTAAGTAAGCATGGTGCTCTAGCTACTTTAAGAAGGAAGTAGGGTCGCCCCACCTCCACATGCGCATCCATACATCGACACAATCAATCGGCTTTTTTGTTTCCAACGTGACTGAAGATCAGCCTTGTTCCACAAAACTTCTGACATGATTATACTGGCTTCAGTTAAAACTACCAGACGTGT
Organism: Micropterus dolomieu; assembly: GCF_021292245.1. Classification (NCBI taxonomy): domain Eukaryota; kingdom Metazoa; phylum Chordata; class Actinopteri; order Centrarchiformes; family Centrarchidae; genus Micropterus; species Micropterus dolomieu. The sequence goes on from NC_060166.1 coordinate 15,379,568, forward strand.
CGCTGTCTTTTCGAGGATACATGAGCTGCCATGACGCGCTTAAAGAAAAGACCGAACACCTCAAGGATGACGCTCTCCAGTTTTACAGTGCGTACAGAAAGAGGTCAAAATATCAGTGTGAGCTGCAAATCCGCACATAACAACTCGACATAAAGAACGTGAAAACCGCTGCCCTTTTAATAACGCGTAAGACACACAGTAAATTCAATTATCAAAAGGCAATTACGGAAGGAATTTCCTTGAAATGGCAACCTGTTCGTCGACGGTGGTTCCACCTCTTTGTTTGATCTCAGCGCGCAAGTTTAGACAAATCATGACTAAACCACAGCCAGACGTACATTTAGCAGCTCCAACACAAGAGTGTTCGCTTTAGACGACACAATACCGCTGGCAAACTTGTGCGATGTGGAAGCATGTTTGGCTCTGCCAAGTAAAAAGGCGCCACTTCCCTGTATTAACAGGGTGGACACGACGGACCTGAGCACAGCCAAGGTGGACTAAATGCATGTACATGGACACGCTGCAGCGAGTATTTCTAACGTTACATTACAGGTCGTGCAGTGCGAACAGGCACATTGTAGCGAAACAGAAATACAGCCTATGCATTTTTAACTAATGATAATAAATCTACTGTATGTATCACATTTCACATAATATACACATTTTAACTTACTTTTTTCCTTCCCATTGTTGCTTATGTTGTGCAGCAGAGATAAAAGAATAGCACGACCGTTTACAGTTTAGGAAACTAAATGAGTCAGTCCTACACCTCCTGAACAGTCTGTAAGTTAACATAAACGCCCGACCAGTACTAGAACTAGCTCAAACCGGATTGGATCCCCCTCTCGGTATATTTTATCCCTTATCCTACCAACCTACCAGAAGGAGTTACCCCCCGCCCCTTGCTTCCAGTGATTGGCTTTGAGGTCGAGGCAGCACATTTTTGAACCATAACATTTTACCTGTGTGGGCAGGATTGCATGCCAATCACTGCACCCGGCCGTCTCTCGCTTTTTAATCACGGGCTGTTCCCAGGGTGTGTGCAAGATGTGGAAAATACATGGCAACCATCTAACTGTTTTAATGCGTTAAATAAGAATATAAATGAATAAACATAATATATAAACAAGCATGCCAAATCTTCAAATGTTGCATTTCCGCACTGTGTGATCTCTGTCTTTACGATTGTTGACGTGCATGCATAGTCTACCTATATTACCGTCTGGAAACGACACACTTCACTAAAGCATATTTGACTATAATTCTTATGATAAACATATTAAACTAAATAAGTTAATTGGTGTTGTAAACACACAAATAAATAGCCTTCGTGTACATTTAGCTGTTAGCAGCACAACCTGAATGGCCTCATTATTGTGTAAGTGCGCTGTGGAGCGCTGCAGCGCCACAGCTGCAACAAGGAGGAACAAACATGGCGGCCGGGTATGCGTGGTTCCTTGTGTTGGGGTCGGTTTTTCTGTGCAATCTCATGAAAACACTCCTGCCGACCATATCCTCTTTCGTAAGTAGGGGGTGTTTGCCTTGAAGATACACGCTATAACTTTATGTTAGGGCAATTCCTGTTGCCTGATCTCACAGACGGTACTGTATTACTGTAAATTAAAGCTAATGGATAATGCTAGTCGGATAGCTAGCTAGCAGCAATGTAAATTGTTCTGCTAGTCAGGGGGGTGGGGTCCCGGTATATTTTCTACACGTAATAAGGGGGAAACAGTTTAGTGTTGCACCATTGTTCAAATGTAAATAGTCGACTGTGGCGTTAACCATGTGTAACTGTGAACACTAAAAACTGAAATTGAGCCTGTGCGTCCATAACGTTAGACAATAGCTTAATTTACATTTTAGATTCTTTCTGTTTTTCAGTAATAACTTTGTCTTTTTCTTTATTTCAAGCTCTCAAAGATGGTGCAGAAAGATGCTGAGCAGGAGAGTGAGATGAGGGCTGAAATCCAGGAGATGAAGAAGGAGCAGTCCTCAATTAGCATGATGGATGAGTTTGCTAGATATGCCAGATTGGAGCGCAAAATCAACAAGATGACAGACAAGCTGAAAACACACGGTGAGAGACAGACGTAATTACTGTGAGTGACCTAGGAAGGACAATTTGATGGGACCCCCAAAACAAAGTCCAATACTATAATTCAATTCAAATTAGCTTTATTGGCATGAATGTGTAACAACAACATTGCCAAAGCATTATACATACAACATAAGAACAATCAACCCCATACATTTCATACTAAATAGCACCAGAGTGCCTTTAAGAAGCTTCAATTCACATTAAACTAACAACAGCAGGGAAGCAACACTACAGCAGCACTACAAATGATGTCCTCTAAATACCAATCAGCCTTTCTTTGACAGTTTCAACAATCATTTAAAACAAGCGTTCAAAAGAGAGCGTTTATTGCAGGGCTGTTGTTTTATTTTGCCGTTCCTGTTGTTTAGTCCACCCTAGGTGTAGTGTAAACAAATGCTTCTCAGTCACTTTTACTGCAAAAAGCACATAATGTACTTTCCACACCTGCGCATGTCTACTACAGCAGATTCACACATTAAAACCCCCAACCACAGGAAGTGGCAGGAGGTCTTGGATAACATGAGTGTTCAGTGGGAACAGCTGCTGCCTGTTGCTGTTCTTCATTCTCAGCCTCAGGATTATCTTGTGCACAAACAGGAAGTGTCTAAACAGAATTGCAGTACGATACATATGCACAGCAGAGCGAGCAAAGGATGTTTCAGATTGTTTCCGCGGTGATATATTATTTGTACACAGTCAGTTTTAAACCTCCAATGACCATGCTATACAGCTCATGGTGTACTCTAAATGACTTTAATGAATACCAAACAATCACTTATTTCTGACTCCCAATCAGCTGACTTATAGTCTCTACAGTTGTGTTCATTAAGGGGAACTCTCCACTCTGAATGAAAAGTATCTTTAGGAAATGATCCAAAATTAACACAAACTTTACTTTATGTAGCGTATTGATATTTCTTATATTTTTTTATACACAGAATACCTCACAGAGAATGCACTGTTACCCTATGACTGACTGAAAGCATTAATTGAGGCTGTACAAAAATAGGTGCTTAGTCTACTTTCAGACCTCTGAATTGCTGATTTTTCTTTTCAGTGACCTTGAGTAATGAAGGAATTCAACCTCATAAGATAAAAGGCACTGGCGTAGTATTAAAGAACCTGAATATTAACTAACCGTTATGTATTTCTTCACTTTTGCAGTGAAATCAAGGACAGCACAACAGGCCAAAATGAAATGGGTTGTGAACATTGTCTTTTATATTCTGCAGGTAGGTGGAAATTATAAGTAGAAGCATTTAATTGTATATTCTAATGTAATTATGAGACCCACCCAGAGAGCGGCTTCAGTACAAAAAATCGAAGCCTCCAGTTAATGCTATTTAAGTACTTCACTGAATGCTAGTAAAATGCCTATTATATACCAACATATTTCTTTTATTTGTCAGGCTGCTGTGATGATCTCCTTGATATGGAAGTATTACTCTGATCCAGTGACAGTGGTCCCCAGTAAATGGATAGCCCCCGTGGAGCGCCTTGTGGCCTTCCCAACAGGAGTGGCAGGTAATTAATCTGTTTTTCATATTTGATAACTGAGACTATAATTTAGGACTCCTCCATAATAATATACTACATATTGGACATTTTTTTGTAAAACACCACTCCTTTTGTTTAGATGGAATATTTTTGTACTGATTCAGACAAAATGCGGAGATATATATATATATATATATATATATATATATATATATATATATATATATATATATATATATATATATATATATATATATATATATATATTCTATTCCATATAAAAACACTATGCTATTCCTTCCCTCTCTTAAAACTGTCATTAAGCCCAAGCTGTTGATCCATTAATTGATCGAGCTGTTCTTTTCCTTCAGGTGGAGTGGGAATCACATGCTGGTTGGTGGTTTGCAACAAAGTAGTTACACTAGGTCTCCATGCCGTCAGCTAGACTCCAGCTGAGTTAAATGCACTTCTTTTCTAACTTATTGATCAACATTTTGATGATGGAAGCCCCAGTTTGTTTGTTTTTTTTGTCATTTTTTGTGTCAGCTGCTTCAGGTCAACCTGTATAAATGCAGTGCATTTTAGCGTTGGCTGTTTCATATTTCAACATAGTGTTTTGTTAATGTTGAATATTGGTATTTTTTGTTTTGATGATTTTGTATTAATTATATTAAGTTAATTGTGAGGATGGTCTGACTGAATATTATTTCAAAACATGATGCGGAAATGTTGAAATGCCTTTTTAAAGGAAAGATAATAAAAGCTTTTATTTGTTGTAATGTCATAAATTGGGAATTCACTAGCAAAAAGAAGTCAAGTATTTTTTTAAGTAGAATTGTAATGGATGAAGAACTGTAGATGGATCACAATGATTCCATGTAGCTCTAAAGTAAAAAAAATATATATTTAGAGAAATACTTTAGTATGGGAACATCAGTCTGCTGCCACTACAGTCAAAACTCCCTTGTCCACTTTTCCTCTCGGTCTGGCAGCTGGAAAGTACGGATGGATCTGAAACTTTACCCTCAGCTAGTCACCAATTCAGTAAATTTACTTGTACCAAAGGTCTCTTCATCAGCTTTCTCTTTCTGTTTTGAACTGCTCTTTACTCACACTGAGGGCTGGCCACTCCACCTTTGCTGGATTTCCCATCTCGTAGACAAAGTTCATTACCCGCACCACTGAGGGTCTCCGCCCTCACAGGGTTCTTGGTGCTTTCACTGGGATTCAAATCTGCCCTGCTGTAATAGATTGTTTGTAAATGTAGTTGCACCTGATTTTGGAAAGGCTGTATGCTTTCCTCTTAGGTTCAGGTGCATTTGGAGACTTTTCCTGAAATGTAGGACACCTTGTTCCTCTGTTTTCTGCTCTTCCTCTAACACCCCTGGGGCCTCGGATACCTCCTTTTCTTCTGCACAATCTCCCTCAGTTAGATGTTTTGGGCTCTCTTCTGACTATTGTGTTCACTGGTGTCTGAAAACAAATATTTTCGTACGTTTTAGAAAGGTTCTGAATGACCCTAGGACAAAACACATGCAAGTTTGCGGTTTCTTTGTTTGCATATCCTCTTTGTGGATTAGTACCTCCTACGCTTTTTTTTCTTTCAGCAACTTTGCATGTGTGCATTGCCAGCTCTGTTATTTTACTATTATGCTGTATATTTGAAGTTAAGTGCTCACCTGCACATGCCTCAGTATCCTCTTGGTGCTTCTCCTCAAATGTGACATTTGCAGAAACCTCCGTCTCTGGATTTTCTGTTACCAAAGACTCCTGCAATGTGTTTTAAGGACAGTGACGTGATACACAGGCTCTATTAGTGCCTCTCATCTTAAATGATTTTGGGCTATAAAACATAAATGACCAAAAACATATAGATCGGAAAAGTCTGCAGAGGTAAGAAAATGTCCTACCGTCCTAGAGTACTTTCAGCATGAATCAACAATTAAACTAGTAAATGATGGCAAAGGGTTGAAAAAAACCTGAAAATATACCCAGTTCAGAGAGCTCCCCTTCTCTTCCAGTCTCTTCAGTCTCAGTATATTGTAACTCCCGAAGACTTGCAGCCTTGGTAGGGAGAAGGGCCAACCCATCTGTTTGAAACTTCTTGCTTTCTCTGCCTGTAAATCAGTCTTACAGAAGTCTTACAAATTAGTTGGCCAAAGTGAGTGCCAGTAGCTTGTTATGTTTGTATACCTTTTGTTGGTGAATCCTTTTTGGAATCTGTTGGGAGTATATATTGTGTGTTTCCAGTGTCTCTCTCTCTCTCTCTCTCTCTCTAATATCAGCTATCTCCCTTGCACGAGCAACTAATGCAACCATGTGACCAGTTAGTTTGGAATATATCAAGATATATCAACAGTGAGGAAAATAAGTATTTGAACACCCTGCTATTTTGCAAGTTCTCCCACTTAGAAATCATGAAGGGGTCTGATATTGTCATCGTAGGTGCATGTACACTGTGAGAGACATAATCTAAAAAAAAAATCCAGAAATCACAATGTATGATTTTTTAACTATTTATTTGTATGATACAGCTGCAAATAAGTATTTGAACACCTGTCTATCAGCTAGAATTCTGACTCTCAAAGACCTGTTAGTCTGCCTTCAAAATGTCCACCTCCACTCCATTTATTATCCTAAATTAGATGCACCTGTTTGAGGTCGTTAGCTGCATAAAGACACCTGTCCACCCCATACAATCAGTAAGAATCCAACTACTTGGCCAAGACCAAAGAGCTGTCCAAAGACACTAGAGACAAAATTGTACACCTCCACAAGGCTGGAAAGGGCTACGGGGAAATTGCCAAGCAGCTTGGTGAAAAAAGGTCCACTGTTGGAGCAATCATTAGAAAATGGAAGAAGCTAAACATGACTGTCAGTCTCCCTCAGACTGGGGCTCCATGCAAGATCTCACCTTGTGGGGTCTCAATGATCCTAAGAAAGGTGAGAAATCAGCCCAGAACTACACGGGAGGAGCTGGTCAATGACCTGAAAAGAGCTGGGACCACCGTTTCCAAGGTTACTGTTGGTAATACACTAAGACGTCATGGTTTGAAATCGCGCATGGCACGGAAGGTTCCCCTGCTTAAACCAGCACATGTCAAGGCCCGTCTTAAGTTTGCCAATGACCATTTGGATGATCCAGAGGAGTCATGGGAGAAAGTCATGTGGTCAGATGAGACCAAAATAGAACTTTTTGGTCATAATTCCACTAACCGTGTTTGGAGGAAGAAGAATGATGAGTACCATCCCAAGAACACCATCCCTACTGTGAAGCATGGGGGTGGTAGCATCATGCTTTGGGGGTGTTTTTCTGCACATGGGACAGGGCGACTGCACTGTATTAAGGAGAGGATGACCGGGGCCATGTATTGCGAGATTTTGGGGAACAACCTCCTTCCCTCAGTTAGAGCATTGAAGATGGGTCGAGGCTGGGTCTTCCAACATGACAATGACCCGAAGCACACAGCCAGGATAACCAAGGAGTGGCTCTGTAAGAAGCATATCAAGGTTCTGGCGTGGCCTAGCCAGTCTCCAGACCTAAACCCAATAGACAATCTTTGGAGGGAGCTCAAACTCCGTGTTTCTCAGCGACAGCCCACAAACCTGACTGATCTAGAGAAGATCTGTGTGGAGGAGTGGGCCAAAATCCCTCCTGCAGTGTGTGCAAACCTGGTGGAAAAACTACAGGAAACGTTTAACCTCTGTAATTGCAAACAAAGGCTACTGTACCAAATATTAACATTGATTTT
>NC_060166.1:15387017-15407356 GCF_021292245.1 Micropterus dolomieu
TTAAGTGGGAGAACTTGCAAAATAGCAGGGTGTTCAAATACTTATTTTCCTCACTGTATGCCTGCAAAATGCCCCAATTTATGTTTTTTTTTTTTTTTTTTTTTTTGTTTCCCCCAGCACATTGGGGACCGCCAAGCAGGAAGTGCACCATCAAAACACAAGCATTAAGCCCTCAGTATCAATGGTTGACTAATGGGTAATCTTATGTGGAAAATATTGATCCAGACATCTTAACCAAATTCTCCCACAAATGCGTAGTCTGAATTCAATTGGGAAATGCGTAACGTTCTGATTATGACAGAAGTATGCACAATAAACAATAACTCTATGTTAACAATGACTGTACGTCTAATGCTGTAAAGAACATTGCCTGGGGAAAAAGCTCTCTTGCAACTTACTTGAAGGTCCCTGCTTAGCTGGTATATTTGCTCTCGCAGATAGCAAGATATCTTGCTCACCTCGTTGATCTTTCTTTGTTCAGTAGCTATTTGCCGATTAAATGAGGCCTGGCACAACTCAAGATTCCTCTCCAAGTCCTAAAATATAAGAGAAGGCAAAAAAAGGTGTAAAATCGGACAATAATTCTGTTCCTTTATATAGGTCCTGTATATTGGTGTTATAATATGATCTACATGTTCAGGCTGTGACCATGGGTGCTGCTAGGAGTTCTGGAGGATGTGACACTAGAGTCTTAAGTGTCTCCCACCCTCCTGCTCCTCCATACCAGTATCCTCTTGTCCTTCTGATCCAACTGTTCAGTGGCGTTGGTCAGCCTGAGGTTCAGTTCCTCCCTCTCCAGCAGGCCCTGATCCTGGCTGAGGAGCTGTAGGTGCTGGAGACTGTCCTTTGATCTTTAGAATTTGCTTTCTGTGGCTTGTAGCTGCCGTGCCAGATTGTCACGACAGGCCCGGGTCTCACGGAGCAACCCCTGCAGGACTCGGGGCCTCATTGTTGTGCTTGGTGAGGATCTGGTGTGTGAGACACCAGAGAGAAAAACCAACCAACCTGTGAGAGGCTGCCCTCTGAGTCTTGAAAGTGCTGCAGTGCCACCGTGTGGCGATGCTGGATCCTCTTCAGCAGTTTGTTCTCAGTCCTGGCCTCGTTCAGTTGCTGCTGCAGGTCACACACTTGGCTCTTGAGCTCCAGGATGCAGTTCAAGTTGGCAGACTGACTCGTCGGCTTTGAAACCTGCAGGGTCTTGATCGGCAACTTCAGGACTTGGTGATTTGCAGTGTAGTTTGTCTTCTGCCTGTGGGCCCCTTGTGGTTTTTTACCTGAAGGATTTATTATAATTAATCATTTGAATGGCATCCAAACACAAGTCCTGCTACACAGATATTAAATCATATAAATAAAATGCCTTTTTTTCCTTCCAGGTGGCTTTGATCCTTACCACTTGTCTGATGACTTGGCTTCTTGGATCTTGTCTAGAAGCGAATCAGCTTGGTCCTCAAAGTCAGATGAACTATGTGAACTATTAGAGCCACAGCGCACTCTGAAGTTAGCAGACCACCTGGAGGTCTCCGTGCTGCAGCTCACAGTATCATTATCAAGCCTTTGCTCACTGTCACCCTCCTCCTCGTGAGCAAAGGCCTGCTGCATCATGGTCTGCTGCCACGCACTCAACAGAACAACAATTTAGGGAAAAGATGCAAGATAGATACCTCACAAGTCAAAATGTTAGAATAATAGGTATACATTGCTTAAGAGGTTAATAAACCAACCCAAGTAAGTTGTTTTTCTGAGGTCAATAAAATACTAATCTGAAAAGGCATGTAGGCATATGTACTCATGAAATAGCCTACTCATGCAGAAATCTGTTACAAGCAAAAGTCCTGCATTCACATTTTTACTTGACTAAAGGTAGAAAATAGTAGCATTAAGTTGCTTTTCTGAGGTCAATAAAAGACCATCTGAAATGTATGTAGAATCCCTGTTTAGATATGTTAACGAATAGTTTTCTCTTTGGTTCCTATAGGCTAATATTTGATTGAGTAGCATAAAAAATAATATAAATATTTTTTCTCCCATTATATATTGATATAGTCTGAAACTGAGCATCATACCTTTTCTTGCAAGTGATCTCGTTTTGAGCAAGCCTATATCTTTTCCCTCCCGTTTCACACTACTGACCATACAGGTTGTAAATATTTAATTATGCTAAATAATAATTAGGCTAAAGCTAAAATATTTTACCAAGGGTTGCTATGGGCATTTTTTAAGAGATACGTTCACAGTTGTCATGATAACCAGCGGAACAATTGGTCCAAAGTAAAGGCTAAACTGTAAAGTTACAATATAAAATGATATAGGATATTCAAACAATAAAAAATATAGACACTAAATATTTGGACAGCATCGATTCAGATATTATTTTCAGTGTCCATAATGTATTTTGAATAAAGCTGTAGGATAATGGTGATAGGCCTACACATTTTCACCATTTAAAAAAAAGATACAAGTGAATTTTTGGCAGCTTTGACTGATCTAAAAATTAAAAAAAGAAAGACGTTTGTTTTTGCTTTATAGGGAACGCCGCATAGAGAGTGCAACATGCATGGCCACATCTAAACATGTAGGCCTTGGCTTCATCGTCCCAGTATCTCAAGATCCTTTACTCAATTAAGTAGGCTAAACAATTTCCAATTTTGTTGGGGAACCATAAACAGGCCCGAGTCCCTGCGTTTGGAAACCAAAGACTTGCAGCCTATAGTGCTGGCCAGTGCTATTTCTGTCCATATATGCACTCAGCAAAGAGCTGGAAACTAGCTTCACTGTCCCCTGCGCCGACGGACAGCTGAAGTTGCCAATCAGTCTGTGTGATGCTGCGCCCCTAGGGGCCACCCCGCCAATCCCGCACTAATAGAGCCTGGAGACAAAAATAGCCCCGGTCAGTATGTGTGTGTGTGTGTGTGTGTGTGTGATCTCAGTGCTACGTCTCAGTCCTCCGTCTAATAATAGAAGAGGCAGCCTGCTCCTTTAAGAACCTACTTGTTGCATATAGACGAGTCTACGAAATATATTGCAACAAAATGGTTATCAAAGTATTTCTCGCTTCTTCATCAGGATCCACTGCGGTAAGCTTTCAGCCCGTGCGACAGGTTTCTCATTAGATTTTTCCTGGCTCATTAGAACTTTCCTGGCTGTACTCCGTAAACCGATCATGACTTTTACTCACACTCACTCAAGAGCGTTAAACCTTGAAATTAATGTCACTTGCCTTTCATTTTGCATACCTAAACCCCACTTGCGTGTTAATGACTTTATTTATGCCTCAATTTGTGCTTGAGTAGGCTAGTCCTTCAGTACTCTGTTTAATTGTCTCGCTAGTCGGTGTGATTCACATGCAGAGCTTTCTAGAACAGGGGCTCCCAAAGCTTTTCATGCCAGGGTCCCTCATACAGACGCTTTAGACCACATAACCGGTGCTACTATTTGTGATCAGATATATCTTAAAGTAACTGTTATACACTTGCTGGGGTGATGACCACAGCAGGGAAGGTGTGGATTAATCCTCTAGATCTACTTTTGGCAAAGCTAAATAAGCAGTTTGAACCAGTCCAGGGGTGGCATGGTGGCCCAGTTAGTTAGCAGTGCTGTCTCACAGCAGAAAGACTTTTTCTCCTGTCAGGTCCAGTATATCCTGGTGTAGGTGCAAGGTCTCAAATAGATGACAATTCATGACTCAATCGCCTGAGGTGGAAGAAGTACTCAGACTGTTTACTTAAGTAAAAGTATACAACCTGCAGAAATCTGTTACAAGTAAAAGTCCTGCATTAAAATTTTTACTTGACTGAAAGTAGAAGATACTAGGAGTAACATGTACTAAAAGAAATAAAAGTACTCATGCATATTTGGATTATAATTATCGATGCATTCATGTGTACATAACTTTAGTGTTGCAGCTGATAAAGGTGCTAATTTTAACTACTTTATATACTGCAGGGTAGCTTAATCTATAATAATTCTAAATAACTAAAGCTGTCATATAAATGTACTGGAGTAAAAAGTACAATATTTCCCTCTGAAATGAAGTGGAGTTGAAAGTACCTCAGAAAAGTACAAAGCTTGATTATTTATTATTATTTTATAACTTGTATATTTTGTCAATTATAATTTTTTAAATTTATATATTATTATATATATTTATTTATATTTATCGTTACGCAACTAGTCACCAAAGCAAATTCCTTGTAGGTGTGAAAACTACTTGGCAATAAAGCTGATGTAATTGAAATGTATGTACTTAGTTATGTTCATCACTGCTGAATGCACTATAGTCTTTTTAGAATCTTACATAATCCAGTTTCATTACGTTTTTCTGACTTGTCTTTGGGTGATTATATTAGGGTTAAAACGAACAGTTATATTCATCATCAATTAACCTGATTATTTTTATTTTCAGTAAATTCATTGTTTTGACTACAATTTGTCAGAAAATATAGAAAAATAGATAATCACAATTTCCCAGAGCCCACAATCAAAATAACATTTTCTGTCAAACTAACAATCCAAAAACAACAAAAAAATCAGTCTGCAGTGACATAAAACAGAGAAAAGCCGCACATGCTCACATTTGAGAAGCTAGAACAAATGTTTGGCATTTGTGCATGATGAATAACTTGAAAGATTTTCTGTCTAATAATTTAAGGTCTGTATGGTACGACGGGAGAACAGGAAAGGATAAAATTGAAATGGTGCACACTTATTATCCTGAAAGAAACACCAAGATGCTGCAATCTTTGAAGTTAAAGTTAAATATTACAGCCCACATAGTGTGCAATCAGAGCTGATTTTCATAAAGCTTATGTTTTTTTCTGCTTCCCAGATCAAGAAGAAGCAGCAGGATGTGGTCGGCTTCCTGGAGGCTCTTAAAGTGGACTACACTCCGCTGGACATCGCCTGCAATGAGGAGAACCGCATGTGGATGAGGCAGAATGTCCCTGAGGAGAAGAAGCCCACCAACGGCATCCCGCTGCCCCCTCAGATCTTCAATGAAGAGAGCTACTGTGGGGTAAGTAAGTGTATGCCAGGCCATGGTTGTAAATAAGAATTTGTTCCTAACTCATTTGCCTAGTTGAATAAAAGTTAAATAAAATAAAAAAAAGTGCACAAACATTTTTATAGCAGAGACTCATCATTCTCAAGACTTATTAAAGAATACTTTCATTTATTTTCATGCAGGACTATGAGACGTTCTTTGACGCCAAAGAGGACAACTCTGTGTATGCCTTCCTGGGGCTGCCCCCTCCTCCTGGGTCAAAGGTTGGAACTACTTGTTGTTTTCTACTAAACAAAATAATCAAATTTGTTCATGGTTTTATCTCTTTGCCAGGCTGTAAATTTGCTGCTTTGGGACAGCTTCAACAGTGCTGTTTGTTTTAACCAAAGACTATACACAAAATATAGGCTAATAATATATTGTTGTTCGCAGTGCTTGAAGTGGGCTGGAACGCGCCGGTATGCAGTAAGATCACCTCAACGTTTTACTCGTCAATGTCACTTTCCGTGAACAGACCACAGTTTGGATGGGGCGGGACAAAATATTGACAGATAGGTGTCGTAGGCGACGGCGTAGGATACGGGGCTATGCAGTTGATTTGACGCATAAGTTTAGGCTACAATGGGGACGCTGTGGACATGTCAGAATCAGAATGTCTCCATCACTTTTTTGAAAACTTTTGTTAAAAAACAGCTTGCTACAAGAAATGTTAAATAACAAATGAAACAATGCACAATAAGAAAACATGCAATGCAACTGAAATATAGAAGAAACAAATGCATTGTCCAAAAGCTGATTACTGCGTTGTATTCCATTAGTATATTTTTATATTTTGAATTGTCACCTGCCACCGTAAGTTTGTTTCCCTTCATATAAATAAAGACATTTCTTCCATAAATTGGTGCAGAAAATGTCTCCAGAATGCAGGAAATTAAGTGTTTAATCCTTCTGGGGAAGACCCCCAGACCCGACCACTGATATATTTCAGCATTGAATATTTATTCAAAATACTGTTAAAATATCTTCTCGTCTTGTTCTCGTGACTCGTGACCCAAATGTACATGGAATGACTTTTAATCTCAGACTAGACACCTGCCAAATACCTGTATATATGATATATATATATGATGAAATTTTAATTACTGCGTCGTGCATACAGCCTTCACACAGCCCACATGGGCTTACAAGACAGCAAAACTAATTTAAACTAGTTCCAGAGTGCTGCATGTGCATTTTTAAGCATACTACAGAGTCCAAAAACTGTAAGGAATACCACACACCATAACTTACATATTTCATGTTGTCAGGCTGTAATTTAATTCTTTACAACAGAATTCATAGATAACTGATAAAGCATATATAATTGTAATCTAGTAAATGGTTAACAACCATTCTGATGTTTGATCATCTGTACACCAGAATATTTGAGGGTTCAATTCATATCAAATTCATATAAAATGTACACTCTTACATCCTTATACACTGTACACTGAAGTCTTACCTACACCTCTGATTAGTATCAAGTTATATCACCTGACACATTTTGGACATCAGTACTACAGACTGAAGTGGCCTTAAAACATAATTTTGACTAATAATTACTTTTTTAATTTAATAAATATATTAATATAATATATAAAAATAATACATTTTTAATACATTTACTCATTTGGCAGACGCTTTTATCCAAAGCGACTTACATTTGAGGAACAACATACAAGCATCAACAGAGCATCAACTACAGATCTACAACTGATAATACATACTAGTAAGAGCTCACAGTACATATCACATCAATGGGGTAGATACCTAGGGAAGGAAGTAAGAGTTAACAAAAAGTGCAATCAATACAAGATAGAGAATAGGAGTTAGAGGTGTTATAAGAGGAAGTGTTCTCGGAAGAGATGAGTTTTCAAGAGCTTCTTGAAGTTAGAGAGGGACGCCCCTGCTCTGATGGCGTGTGGTAGCTTGTTCCACCATCGTGGTGTCACAGATGAGAATAGCCGGGACTGGGATTGCTTTGTGTGAAGGGATGGCAGAGCCAGGCGGCGTTCGTTGGAGGAGCGTAGCGGGCAAGAAGGAACGTGAGTTTGTATTATGGAGTTTAGGTAGATGGGTGCAGACCCAGTAGTCAGTCTGTATGCAAGCATTAGTGACTTGAATTTGATTCTGGAGGCCACGGGGAGCCAGTGGAGGTCACACAGCAATGGAGTGACATGAGTCCTTTTGGGCTGATCAAAAACCAGACGCGCTGCTGCGTTCTGAACCATTTGTAAGGGTTTCACCGCACAAGCTGGAAGACCTGCTAGGAGGGCATTGCAATAGTCGATACGAGAAATAACCATGGCCTGTACCAAAAGCTGGGTGGCGTACTGAGTGAGGTAGGGCCTGATTTTCCTTATGTTGTATAGAGCAAAGCGGCATGAGCGAGAGACGGCAGCAACATGGTCTGAAAAGGACAGCTGGTCATCAATCATGACACCCAAGTTTCTCACTACCTTGGTTGGAGTGATGGTTGCGGAGTCAATTTGTAGTTTGATGTTATGGTGGATAGATTGCTTAGCTGGAATGACCAAGAGTTCAGTCTTAGAGAGGTTTAGTTGAAGGTGGCAAGCCTTCATCCATGCAGACATGTCCGAGAGACAGTCTGAGACGGTGGGGTCGTCTGGCGGGAAGGATAGGTAGGGTTGCGTGTCGTCTGCGTAGCAGTGGTAAGAGAAGCCGTGCGAGTGAATGATCGGCCCCAGTGAGGTGGTGTAAATTGAGAAGAGAAGGGGCCCAAGCACTGAGCCTTGGGGCACCCCTGTGGAGAGGCAGTGGGAGGAGGATAATTATCCTTGCCACAAAACATTGTAGGAACGCCCCGAGAGGTAGGATTCGAACCACAGGAGTGCTTTACTTGAGATGCCCATTGCTGAGAGAGCGGATAGCAGAATCCTGTGGTTGACTGTGTCAAAGGCAGCTGATAGGTCAAGCAGGATAAGAACCGAGGATTGGGCTGCAGCTTTAGCTGACCTTAGGGCTTCTGTTACAGACAGAAGAGCCGTTTCAGTGGAGTGGGCACTCTTAAAACCAGACTGATATGGATCTAGGAGGTCATTCCCTGAGAGGAATTCTGAGACCTGTTTGAAGACTGCCCGTTCAATAGTTTTGGATAAAAAAGGTAGAAGAGACACTGGTCGATAGCTCTCAACTTGAGTTGGGTCAAGTGAGGGCTTTTTGAGCAAGGGTGTAACCCGAGCCCTTTTGAAAGTGATTGGGAAGGTTCCTGAAGCCAGAGAAGTATTTATCACATGAGTGATTGTCGGGACCACAGTAGGAGATATGGCTTGGAGGAGATTCGTAGGAATTGGGTCCAGTGGGCATGTAGTTGGACGGCTACGGGTCAAGAGTTCTGATACTTCGCTCTCTGTAAGAGGAGTAAACGAGGAGAGTGAACAACCACTGACCTGGGAGGGCAGAGGAAAGGATGTAGTAGGACTGCTACAATGGTTGAGTTTGATTGTTTCAGAGAATTGGATAGTTATAGCCTACACTTTGCCTGTGAAGAAGGCAGCAAAGGTATCAGCAGACAAGTTTGTGGGTGGTGGAGGTGGAGGAAGATTTAGTAGCGCTTTAAAAGTGGAAAATAATTTCCTTGAGTCAGTGGCACTGCTTATTCTGTCATTATAGAACGCAGTTTTGGCAACACTGATGCTTGTTGAGAAGGAGGATAGGAGCAGTTGGTAGCCCTTAAGGTCGGCGGGGTCTTTGGTTTTTCGCCATTTTCTTTCAGCCGCTCTGAGATAAGTACGAAGCCCACGGATGGTATCAGTTAGCCACGGGTGGGGCTAGTTTGGGCGAGCAGGCTTGGTGGATAGAGGACACAGGCTATCCAGGCACGAGCTTAGTGTAGAGCACAGAGATTGTGTGGCATCATTGACCTCAAGTGAGGAAAATGTGTTGAGGGAGGGTAGAGCGGAAGCTACCACTGAGGCAAAGTGAGCGGGAGACAATAAAACATATGTTGAACTGGATACAATGGACATTTATTTCAAGAAAATGATTGTGTAATATTCAGAGTGGTTGTAATTTTAAGATGTATAGGACATATTGGCTGGTGATCCAAACTATATGGTATTTATTTATTTATTAACACAGGAAGCAGTACAGGCTGACAGTGCCCACATTGTGGAGAATGGGACGCATGCTGAGGAAGTTAATGCAGAGGGGAACCTTGATGACTCTATAGTAATGCCGTCACTACTTTCATATTTCCTTTGATGCTTTGTTTTTTTTCACTTCGTCTCAGCATTTCCTTTCCATCCAACAATTTCCCTTCTGTCCATACCTGTCGACTTGATCAGACTCTTAATTTGTCTTTTGTCTGTGCCGGTCACCACATTGACTAATCTTTTTATGTTTTGCATGAGAGCATCATGTTTCTACAATCCTTTCCATAATTAGTATTACACAAAGTGGAGTGTGTTTGGTCTACATTGTGAAATGTGTCATCATTATGATTTTGTTCAATGCATACTTATGTCTTTTATACTTTTTGATTCCAGCGACTAGCTAATATTTTTCCTCCCAAAAGAAAACCCCTCATGATCCTCAGTGTCGCAACAGCGCAGATTAGAGACACTTTAGCCCAGATCAGAAGATATCCAAGAAAATACATCACTCACTTTCTACATTTATCTGCATTAACCAATGGATGGTTAATGGTTAAAATGGATCATATTTCTAATTTTAGGTCCAGGATAACAGGATTTTACTCCATGTATATTGGCTTCACTCATTGCATTACAGGATATAGCCATAATGCAAAATGTTGAAGCACTTTTTTCAAAACTGATTTTCTCCTTTGTAGCTGAAGAAGATTTAATGCAAGAGGTTAGCGAAAAACACGCCGGAAGAGTTCTGCTTAGCTGAATTTGATCTGCCTTTTGTTGTCTCACAGGGTGTAATGCAGTGTTGCGGTTTATTTTAGCTGCATTTTGTTTCCAGCAGGAGTTCAGTTGCCCCTGTGTTTTATTGCTTATTTTTGAAATACCTTTGACTAGACTAATTTAAAGGAATAGTTAAAATTTTGGGAGATGCACTTATTCCATGTGTGGCAGGTAGATAGATGAAAAAATCTGTACCACTCTCATGTCTGAGAGCTAGATAGCTCAGCACAAAGACTGGAAACAAGTGGACACAGCTAGTCTGGCTAACAAAATCCACCTATCAGCACCTCTGAAACTCTCCAATTATCACTTTATATCTCGTTTGTTTAATCTGTTATAGTCTTGCACATAACCCTGTGTAAAATGGCAAATTGTTATTTAGACAGTCCAATTATTGTATGGATACATGACTGATTGTCACCTATGACAAAACAACCCGTTCGCGTCACATATGAACAGTTTGTCAAGACCCTTGCTGTCACTTTTAACACCCTGGGTACCATTTAGCATGGCTTTTTGTACGTGTAGGGCTCAGCGGTCAAGTTAGCAAGAATAAATATGCAATGTCCTGTTAGACTTTCAAAAACTAGTGGTTAACATTGTGAAACGTTGCAATTTAGTGCCATTTGGCGCCAAAACTGCTTGGTTAGGTTTAAAAAAAGATCATGGTTTGGGTTAAAATAACTAAGTTACGTGACTTAAATTATTAAGTAACATTACTTATGTAAGTTACATAGGTGACTATAAAGTATCAACGTTGACTTGTTTCACACGGGAAACAAACACTGGTTTCCTGAATGGAAGTCTGGTTTTTGACCCACCAGTCCACCGCCAACCACCTCCTTACTCTGACTTTTCTGTTTATACTAGGCCTACTTATAGGGTTTAACAATGATGCCAAAGGATGCCATGTGCATTAGTACCTGACAAAATGTTGGTATTTGACACCCTGGAGATGAGAATGGGCTGGACAAAAAGTCTGTTTTAACTCATGATGCATCTTTCCAAACTTTTGATTTTTATACTGACACTTCAGTCTCTATCTTTTAACCCCAACTACTTCTTCCCTCCTCCACTTTATTCCCAGGATTGCTTAACACCTACCTTTTAAGTTTTTGAACCTCTCCAAGTGATGAGCTGACCTTCTTACTGCTATTGAGGCTGCGTCTGAAGAACTATGGCATTAACATTAAAAATAATTTGTTTTATCACATCATTTGTTTCCCTTGACCACCAGTTGTTGTTTTCACCTCACAATAAGGAGGTTCCAATGGAGGAGCGTAATGGCGATGCACACAGAGAGGACGAGCAGGCACAGGCAGCTGAGGAAGAAGGTGAGGGTGGCGAGGAGGTAGCAGAGGGAGAGACAGCTGATGATGAAGCCACGGAAGGAGAAACAGCAGGAGACGAGGCACTTGCAGAGGAAGAGGAGGAGGCAGTGGAAGAAACAGATGAGGTCACAGAAGACACAGTAATTGATACTTAACTAGAATCCACCCTCTCGTCGTTTAGCCTCTCTGTCCATCCCTTGAATGTTTTCAATTAAATGTCTTTTCCTCCACCTTCCCATCATTCCTGGAATGCTGTGTTTTTCCTCCCTCAGCATCTCCACTGCCCCTTTAATGTTGTCCTTTTCTTCCATACGGTTTGCCTCTGTTTTAAGTTCCTGTCATCGTCGTACTGAATCTCCTCGTCAAGCCTCTCTCTGGATTCAATTCCTTATTAACCAAAAATCTGTAACATTCCTGTTCACCCTCCCTTTTCACTGTTTATTCAGCATCATGGGTTTGGGTCATGTTTTATTTGCCTTCGTGTGTCTTTGTATTTTTCTGATGACACTGTCCACATTTCACTGCATATCCATTTTAACTATCAAGGTGTGTCGGTAGGGTCACACTTTGTCTGGTTCAAGAAGCCTGATCTGTGGATGCTGTTGTGTTTCACTATGAATATTCAGTTTGTATTATGTGTGTGTCTGGCATCTCTAATACTGTCTTATCTCCTCTGTTAGCAGGCCCGAGCACAGGAGGAGGAACAGGTAGGTTTCTCGAAAGGTTATGAACACACGCTGAACTACACTTGAACACTTAAAGGAACTGTGTTTCAGTGATTTCTTTCTCTTCTCTTAAACAGGAAGAAGCTGATGAAGACAGGGTAAGAAGAGACACTGTGTGTTCTTGGTGCTAAATCTGAAAGGGTGTTATTAAAATAAAAGCTAACCGCAGCAACAACAGTGCTTAATGCCAGTTGTTTATTGTGGCAGCTTAACTAGCAGTAAGCAGCTTCCACTCAATACCCCTCATACATGTTTCCTTTTCATTATTTCCAGCAAATATAGGACACATTATTAATGACATATCATTGAATGGATGTGAAATACATTAAGTGGATGTTCATTAACTCTTTCCTTCCCTGTGAGTCATTTCTGGTTTAGAATCAGTGCTCTGACCAATCTTCACCAGCGCCCAGCCATGTCTGCTTGCTGGTGATCTGGAAATGTTGATTACTAATATGAGCTTAACTTGTAGGGTTTCTCTTAACTGTGAAATGTCACCAACTGTCAAAAATTCTCACCTGAAAGCTAGATTAATAATAATAATGACATGACTTATTTACTCAAACACTTGAAATCAATATCCAAGTGAAATAAAAAATACCTTGAAATATAATATCTATATATCTATATATAAATCTATATATATATATAGATATATATATATCTATATAGATATATATATCTATATATATCTATATATCTATCTATATATATATATAGATGTGTGTGTGTATATATATATATATATATATATATATATATAATGTAATGAGTCTGTCATAGTTGATTCTATGCTAATAACTTCTAATGTCCACTATGTTAGACTGAGGATGATCAGCCATAATAAGTGATACAAACTGTGTACTGCTGCTACGGTATAGATAACCTCTGCCATTATCTGTTCAAGGAAAGTAGGTGTTTCAATTGTTGCATCTCTCTGACTGTGTGCATTTGAGTGTTTGAAATCTAATTTCTTTTTATTTTGTAGCTCAAACTAGTATCTTCCATTCACTTCCTGTTTGCCAGATGTTTGTGGTGGGAATGCATGTCATGATCATCTGACACATTTAGGAGCCTCACAGCACTGAGGACTTTATGCAATGATTGTTGACTTAACTCAACATTTCCCTACTATTATGCATCACATACACTCAAATGTTATTAGAAATACTACATTACACTTTTAACTAAAGAGTGTGACACCTAGCTTTTGCTGTTACACATTTATATACCCTGCTAATGTGGAGTTCTTATTGTCATACACCAGTCTTAATTGAGATAGGTTGCACACAGTAATTGACTCGTGTTACACTCAGCAATGACTGCCACCTTCTACTTCAGGTAGCTGCATTTAAGAATTGCTGTGTTTCTTCAGTTAGTGTTCCAGTCCATTTAGACCACCTGACTCACATCACTTGCTGGTGTGTCAGGTCCTTCTGCTGGTGTTCACACCAGCCTTGTTCGTCATGCATGCACTTGTTTGGCATTTGACCTCTTCTTTGCCCTTTTGTCCATCTCTTGATTTGCTCCCTCCAGGAGGAAGAGGAGTTGCAGTCAGAGGTAACTGTGCGTCGGTGATTGTCTCTTTCTGCTGTTCCTTCATATAGTCCTCAGCAGTGTGGGTTTGATGGTGCAGAGATCAGGGAAGGCTGCTCTGGTTGGGTTGGGTTGGGACGGGGTCTTTGTCTGCTGTTCCCACTCATCTGTATACTCTAATTTGCTTACCTCAAGACTTCACCTTTCTCTCCCCTTCTTATCTGTTCTCGCTTCATCACTCCACTCCATTTTATTTAACAGTTTGTTTTTGCTAACATCCTGTTCCTCATTTCTTCCCAGTTCTATAGCTGCTTCCTGACAACCTCAACTATCCCTATAGTTTCCATTCAAAAGACTTTTCTATAGTGCATGCCTGTGGTGCTCTTTTGCTCCCCACACAGCCTGCTGACCTGCTATCTGTCATTCCTTCTAGGAGGAAGAAGAGCTACGACAGCTTGAGGTAGATTCATGTGATATTTCATTACCTGCCCCCAGCCTTCTTCAGTTCTATCACCTATCACTTTCAGTCATTTTCTTGCTTTCTTCGCCACCTCCCAGTGTATCAAGCATTCCTTCAGTTTTCTCTTCCACTTGTTCTTAGTGTACTTTGTCCCACTAAGGATATTCCATGGTTTGCATAGTTTGCCATGCTGTTTAGTCAAAGGGACCAATTAGATACCTGAATGAGAAGCATGGCATCTCTGTAAACAGAGTTAAAAGTCAGAATAACACTGCTGGCCATACTAAAGTTTTGCTTGTAACTTGTAATTGTCCACTCACATATGCAGTGATGATTAAAGTAAAGACTTCTGGTGCTTGTCATAAGGACATTGCCAATATAAGAATACTTTTTAGAGAAGTAATAATGTAGCATACTGAATAATGTGAAGTCCCTTTAGGAACATAAGTCCCATTAGTTTGCATTACGTGTGCAATGAATTTACAGTATGTTCTTAAGGGTTTACCCTTGAGGGTTTGCACACACACAAGCTCAAACACTCACACACAGGATTGTAATTTCCACTGGGGATAGGGGAAACTTGTCCCTCACACTTTTAAAATTGTATTTTACTATTTCAGTTTGATTTACTCACTAAATTCTCTCTAAACAGTGTCCTCATGCACTCCTAATGAGAGAATATGGATTGATAGCCTTTAGTTATTACAGTGTGCTCACACCAATGAGCCTTGGACCTTTTTCGGTCTTGGCTTAGCCTATCCTCGACATCATTGTGCCCCAGCCACTTCTGAAACCAAACCTATACACTTGCTCACAGACTGTTTCTCACACTGCACATTAAGCCATGAGGTCAGAGTTAAGCCTTAGTTTGTGATCAATTCAGCAACTTTTCTCACAGCATTGCTTAACTCATGGTTAACCTCTATAGAGAGAGAGTTCGGACTTAATCAGATCCCAAATCAAGATTTGCCTCCTTAAGAGTGCAACGGCAAAAAAAAAATTGCATGTCTTAAAGAAATATCCCTGTGCAAAGTGCTGTGTGAAAACGTTCTCTGCTTTTCTGAGACATTCCAGCCTCTGCCTGATCTCATGTATGCTTCACTGCTTTGCTTTGCTTTGGCCTCTTTTCTCTATACCTTTCTATCTATTTTGTTGTTGTCCAACCTCTCTTGCAGGAGCAAGACGAACAAGGCAGTGAGGTAGTTGATGTATTTTGTGATGTCTTGTAATTTTCAGGCTTTATAGACTTTAGAGGTATTCACTGTCCTTCCTCTTCCTTCTTTCTCTCTGTCACTCTGTGTGCTGCATGGACTTCTTTTCCATGGAGATGCCTGATGGTGTGGAGCATGATAAAATTGACAATATTTTACTTGAACCTTAGGTGGATTTAGTGCGGTAACAAAAATACGTATCCATATACGGACCACATATATCGAATTATGTGTCATGTTGGTCTTCTTTCCTTCGTTGTGACATTCACATACTTAACACCACATGATTTCATCTTCCATAGGAAGAAGAAGAGGCTGAAGTACAAGAGGTATATTGGGATTGTAGAGTCTTTGTCCGTGTTCTGCATGGTGTGAATCAGATTGGGATTTTAAAGCATGATCTCATTGCATACAAAGAGGTTTATGCAAAGGTTTCTACTCTCTGTCTCTCCTCAAGTTATGTGTCATGCAGTCCAGTGGACAATGTGGGAATGTGACTCATCTCTGACTTTTACTGACGAGCATTACTTCAAAGATGGCACCACACTGTATTTGTTGTTAGTTCAGTTTTGCTGTGGGCTTTAACAAATACTCATTCAGGCATTTTCTCTCAGTCTGCCAGGACATTTTGACTTTTTTGTTTTGATGCTTTAAGAACAGGTGGAAAGTTTTGTTGTGTTGCTGAACTCGAGCATAACTTGGACATGTTTTCAGTTTGGTTATGTTTTGCACGGAAAGAGGGGACACTGACTTGACAGGGGGACGTGTCTTTTTCTTGTCTTTTTTTTTGGAAGAAGTCATGCCTTTTGTTTCTTTTTGCCAAGAGCACTCTGAAACACAGTGGATGTGACAAGTTCCAAAGAGGATGGTAGAGATGGAGCACTTCTTGTTATTGTGCAATACATAAAAATACACGTGTATTAAATACATATGACCCACTGGATTATGAACTGCTACCTAATTTATTTCAAGGCTGTGCAGATCTGTTTGTGTGATAGTGTTGGGCGCTTACTATCTTAAGTTGTATGACAGGATGGAATAAAGGTTTTATGACATCTAATTATAGATAATGATGTTAACTCCCTTTGTCCCTTGGTGAGTGTGTTGTTTACTTCAAGAGGGCAGTCATCAAACTGTACCAATGTAGTTTTTGAATTTAAAAATTTTTAAATGGCGGACCACTCTTGTCTCACTTAGGTCATCTCAGCATATACAAAAATCTGTGGGTCATTAGTTTCCTTAGCTTCTCGCCCCTGCTGTTATTGCTACTGTCCGCACTTTTCTCGGATTACTTCTTCTCCACTACAACCACTAACATGTGAAGTCCTCTAACTTTCCTGCCATTTGGACCATGACTTCCTCATGCAACCCCCTTCTTTCTCTTTCTTTTTAACGCTTCAAAGGAAGAAGAAGGCTTGGAAGAAACACAGGTAGTGTTACAGCAACGAGTGAAATCCATTTTGTCACGTCTGAAGTGCTGCCTGTGCTTGACATGCCTGCAGAAAATCTTTAGTTTCACTCTTATTAAGAGGATCGGCGTGTGTGGTACAGAAATATTCACTGATAAACAGCTTGATAAATTATACTAATAAGTGAGTAAAAGTGGTTTTATTGGAATTAGGAGTCTTGGTGGAGAGCAATACGAGTCAAGACATTTGTTTTTGAAAAGAGGATTTTATACCATCTGTCAGAGGAATCATTCTTGCTTTTATTTATGCAACAAACTAAGCATATCCAACTGTAATCTTTTTTCTTAAATCCACTAAGCTGATAGACCCCCCACCAAATGGATTTGACCTATGTCACTGAGATGAAGGGACTGAAACAACAAGCAACATAGACTGCAACAATCTTTGAATTTAAAATTTTTTTTACAAACAAAAACATTTGAAAGATGCTATAATCACAATACAATTCTACAGAAAGCAACTCAAAACATAAAGACTTTAATATTCTTGAGAATGTCCAGTCTCTGGCATCTTTCATTGTTTTCCTTTCAAGTATTTGTTATTAATACATGATTATTTCTTTTAACAGGAGGAAGAGGCCGAGTAGTTGAAGCCAGGTGACGTCAATGACGTTGACTTACTACTGTCCAGGTAAAACACTATACTTTTTCTTACTGCTTAGTTTCAGTGCTTTTGCTTCACCACTGGAGGGCAGTAACACATTATGTGAATTGGCAGCAAATATTACCACAATATAGGTGTTGCATTTATGTTTGGCATTTAATTAACCAGATAATTCAAAAAACCTGTAGTCAGAACAGTGTTTTGCTTTTGTGTGCCTCTTTGATCCTGATATCAAATCAAAGGCTACTGAATAAAAACAGACAATTACCCAAGCACTCTGCTTCATCTACATTGTATAGCCTACTGCGTCTATGAAGCATTCTAGCATTCACTGCAATGTAATGTTTTTCCCTTTATGTATAAGATGAATAAATCTCACACAGTAAACTAAGACTTCACTTTGGTGTATGTATGGAGGTGCCTTTTGTTTTCCATTGACGTGCACTTTGAGGTGTTCAGTCAAAGGAAACAAAAATTATGCTGCAGCCTATTTACAAGGGACTGCTAACGCTGCCTCCATCTGCAAATGGCTTCACTGAGCACACAGAGTGCCTGGGGATCATCTGGAACCATAACAAAAACATCCCACAATTGCGTTATTTATTTATTTTTGTTCCTCTAAGGCAGTGGAAGTGATGATGATGGTGATGATGATAATAATAATCCTAATCTTCAACGCCCGTCTTTTAGTCCTTCTCTGCATGTCAGGCATCTATGTCCCACTGCAGGAAGAGCCACACAGCAGGCTCTGAAGGAATGGCAATGTTTGTTTTCCTCCTCCCTTAGCTGTCTCCCAACCCCTGCGAGCCCCTGTCACGCCTTGTTAGAAGAAGCTGCTAAGTGAGCTTCAGATGTGCCTCCGGAGCAGCGGGCATGCTGGGTGGCACAGGCGTAGCGGTGGTGGCTGCCTCCGCCACCACAGAGAACTGGGAAATGTGTGACCTCGTATGTGCGGTTGTTTTTCTTTCATCTGTTTGCCTTGTGTTTCAGCCTGAAGGAGCCTCCTGTTCTGTCTCTGCCTGACCCCTGACGCTTGACCCCCTCAGCCCTCTCAGACAGCCCCTCCACCCTTCCCCAAGGCCACACTGGACCCCACTGGAAACTTTTGGTCATGTGCCTGAAGGTGCCGTCCAAACTGAAAAGTCCTAACCCCCAACCCTTTCCCTTTTGACTGCAATGTTGACTTAATTTCTATATTGCGAGTAGAGACATAATGTAATGAAAATGCGGCGCAGAGTAGCCTAGTGGTGTCAGTTTCTTTTTAATGAGTAGCTTTTGTAAAATGCAAAAATTATTATTATGTTATTTTGTTAAACTCAAACATATTTCTGAAGTTTTACTTTTAGAAAATTCTAGTTTCCAAACACAAAGAGGCAATGACCGTTCCAAAAAAATATTACTTTGGAATACCTTCGCTTGTGGCCTCTACTTGAGATTCAAATGTTCATTACATTTCATTACATACTGCAAGAATGCAAAGTACTCTGCCACTACTACAAATATATCTGCCATTACTGCTGTCTAATCAATGCACTTTGTTGAATGAGGAGTGAAACATGTGACTAAGACTTGGATGCAATGGAAAATGCAATAAAGTAGACTGGTAAAAACAACAGTTCAGTGGTTCTATTTTGTTTTATTTTAAACTCTTTTGTTGACATATTTATAGATCAGTGGAATGGCAACCATTGTGCAGTTTATATAGCACAGGAGCAAACAGGAAAATAAAGCAAATGCCTTGTCCCAAGAGATTCTAGGAAAAGGTGGAGGCGGATATACACTATAATCATTACATATGCCATTTACAATACCCTGTATGTGTTGTTAACATGTTAAATATATAATAGACCAATAGACCAATAGATCATCTACACAGGACCACTGCCATATACAGTATTTAGGCTACCAAGAATAAGAACCAAGGAATTTCACTGAACAGAAATAAGATGTGATATGCAGCTTATAGGCTACTGGCCTTGACTAAATGTGTGTTCCTCTGTGGCAAAATGAAAACAACACAACAAGTACCAGCCTAAATTTCTAAAAACATAAGAGTCAACGGCCATGCTAGCACTCTGTGAGGCTGTATAGCCTACTAACTGAGCGCTTTGAGCTAAATACTAAAGTTGTCATGCTGACAATGGCAATGCTGACATGCTGATGTAGCGTACCATATTATTTTAGCATGGTAGCAATGTTGCATGCTAACGTGCTAATTAGCACTAAACAAAAATACTTTGTCATTACATACTTGCCATTTCAACATAGTTGATATACATTTACCTCGGTGAGCTCACATCAGAACAGTAACTACACTCACTGTGACATAAAATGAGTGAATAAATATAACCTAACTTTTTCATAGGAAAGCTACCAGCACCACAAACCAAATATGATACTATGATAATACGGCACTAGTTGAAAAGTCAGATCAGTTATTACAGTTCATCCCATGGACATGTAGGCCTAATGTTAATCCATAGATATAGCAGTCAAAACTATAAATGTCAACCTAATGGTGGCGCTAGAGGAATAGTCGTGTTGCAACCCGGTCTCACTCCCAAGTCGTCACATATGGACGCGTGGTCAAGAGCCATAATCGTCAGTTTGTGACGCACTAGGGATCCCTTTGACGTCATAGTTCGACGAATTGAGGGAAGCCCTGTTGTGTCAGTTTTTGATGGTAAAGGCAAGTATGATATTTAAGAGAAAAGACGAAGTAAGGAGGTGATTGGGGTGGATAGAGGGCCAGAACCCGGACCTTGAAGCAGGAGAACAGGGTTTGTGTCCCATGCGAAACAAAACATTAAATGTTTTTATTTAGGCGAGTGAGGTAAATTTACATGAACGTTAGTTAACTTAAGTCTTAATTGGCATACATAGCTATTTTAACCTAAACCATGATCTTTTCCTAACCTTAACCAAGTAGTTTTGTTGCCTAAACCCAACCAAGTACTTTCTGTGCCTAAACCTAACGAAACTGCAACGTTTCACGACTTTAATTATGCGCGTTTCAACATGGCAATGTATCGAAACGTTACGTTTTATCTTGAAAGTGTAACCGGATATTG
>NC_060166.1:15407456-15475104 GCF_021292245.1 Micropterus dolomieu
CGAATTGAGGGAAGCCCTGTTGTGTCAGTTTTTGATGGTAAAGGCAAGTATGATATTTAAGAGAAAAGACGAAGTAAGGAGGTGATTGGGGTGGATAGAGGGCCAGAACCCGGACCTTGAAGCAGGAGAACAGGGTTTGTGTCCCATGCGAAACAAAACATTAAATGTTTTTATTTAGGCGAGTGAGGTAAATTTACATGAACGTTAGTTAACTTAAGTCTTAATTGGCATACATAGCTATTTTAACCTAAACCATGATCTTTTCCTAACCTTAACCAAGTAGTTTTGTTGCCTAAACCCAACCAAGTACTTTCTGTGCCTAAACCTAACGAAACTGCAACGTTTCACGACTTTAATTATGCGCGTTTCAACATGGCAATGTATCGAAACGTTACGTTTTATCTTGAAAGTGTAACCGGATATTGCATATTTATTGTTGCTAGGCGTTGCTAACTTGACTGTGGATCCCTAAACGTCAATAATTGATGCAAAAGGGCTACCCAAGTCTTTAAAAAGCGACGACAAAGGGCCTTGACCATGCGTCAGACATTTGAGGAGTAGGGAGTGAGACTGTGTTGCGTGATCACCAAAGGCATATGAATGTATTGTCTGGGAACAACTTTTTCACAAAAAGCCAAAAAAAGTCAACTCAACTACATCTCAAAGGGAAATATTGTACTTTTTTTAATTCACCAAATTTATCCAACAGCTTTAGTAGTTACCTTGTAACTTAAAATTTGTTACCCACAAAACATATGAAGAGTTTATAAAATATGATGTT
This sequence comes from Micropterus dolomieu, assembly GCF_021292245.1. Lineage (NCBI taxonomy): Eukaryota > Metazoa > Chordata > Actinopteri > Centrarchiformes > Centrarchidae > Micropterus > Micropterus dolomieu. The sequence continues at coordinate 15,408,238 of NC_060166.1, forward strand.
TTGTTATAAATTAAACTATCCAACTGTTATACAAGCACTAACTGGCAACTGTTATAAGTAATTTTTCATGTAAAACTATCTCATAATTCCAGCTTCACAAATGTGGAGATTTGCTGCTTGTCCTTTTAATTATTTTAATAATTTGAATGTTTGTTAATAAAGTTGAGGTTTGGACTTGTTGTTTGAACAAAAGCGTGAAGCGGCTCTGGGTAATTGTGACTTTTCCCAATTTTCTGAATTTTTACAAACAATCAATTGATTAAGAGAGGAATTGGCAGATGAATTCATAATGAAAATAATTATTAGTTGTAGTCCGATGCAAAATAAAATGAGCTCCTCCTCAACCAACTACAACAGTAAAATCCTGCTTTCACATGAATGCATGAGCCACAATAATCTCATGATATAATATACACTAGTATTACAGTCACGGGGGACATTTATGCTTGCATACTTATACTTTTACTTGTAACTGAGTACTTTTACAGTGTGGTATTAGTACTTTTATTTAGGAAAAGGATCTGAATACTTTGTCCACCATTGGATATTACTGACATTGTCATCATGAGCTGTATACTGCATTGCTTAAATATGATCAAAGCATGCCCTCCTTCTGCCATATACTATACATCAGCAGTGTTTATCATACAGATACATCATCCATTGTGTTCAAATCCATTCATTTGAAGAGGGCGGTGGTCTACTTGTAAGGCCTCGTTGGGACTGGGGACTTACAAGGGGCATTGTTTGCAGTCTGACTCGCTGTGTATTTTTAAATGTGTGTGAAGCACGGGGCAAAGTTCCCTCTGAGTTTGGTAATATTTAACAGGACAGTTTTGGGTGACATGGCTGAGCACCAAGCATGAGGAAGAAGCAGCATCGTTGATATGTATCCACTGTGTGTGAAACTTCCTGCTGATCCATGGACACACCAGACTGAGGTGAGTCAGACAAACACAGTGGGATTTATGGTTATTTCTTGTTCACTCAACTTCTTCAGTTTTATTCAGGAGACTAAAACGGTTGAACTTAAATAAACTCTGAGGTAATGATCAGAGAGTTCCTTGCATGGAGTTATTTAAGAGTCTTATCAGTGGACTGAGAAACAAGACACACACTGTAAACAGATTATCATGTTGCATACAAACATGTATTCAAGTTCTTGTAACTTGCTTTGACTCTTCAGTAATTAAGTATTCGACTAATCAAACTTTTGACCTGAAGATGAAGATAATTTAAAATCACAAATCTGTTGACACTAGCGGAAAAGTCAGGGAGTCGCCAAAGTTGGTAGCAGTCAGCCCCTGCAGTCGCTGGGGATGGTACCATGTTTAAAAGAGTCATATTATGATCAACAGTGCTCCTATGTAGGGATTAATACAATTATATTTTGTTTCAGGTCCATCTAGCATCGAACAATGGATTGACTGGATCGACTGATTAAACATGGACATCTTTTCTCTGTTAGTGCTCCTACTTTCATGCAGGATTCAAGGTGAGGGTTCAGCTCAAAACAAACTTGTTTGATTGGAGAATTGTGTCACAGATGCCAGTAATGTGCTTGTATTAACGGCCACATTCAGGCATCGTGGTGTGCTTAATAGCGGCGCCCTTCAGATTAAACCCACATACAGTCTAATTAGACAGCCTAATGATCTGCCAGCACTTTATAATTAATTTTCTTCAAAATGGCTGTCTATCTAGTTAACAGTAAGATGTAGCCAGTGGTCAGGGGACTTCAGAGTCACTGGTTCATGGTCCCAATAGGAGCATGCACAAATTATGCTCATTAGTGTGCCATTCTTTGATTGCAATGAAAAGAAAAAGCCGTGTAGGCTGGCCTAGATAGTTCTCAGACCTAATTTCCTATACAGATGCATAATTGATGATTCCTTATGCTGTCTGTAGAAGGTAACACAGTAAGTTCACCATAAAAAAGATTTATACATCACCCTGAGTACTGTGGTACAAATTGTAAACCTGTTATTTCAAATTTCACAGGGTACTATTAATATAAACCCCCTTCTCCTTCATTTGTAAGCACAGAATGCCACAAAGATACACTGGAATTCAAACTTGGGACTTGCGCATTGATGTGCCTTTGTGTATGTGTATATGAGTTTGTGCATGTGTCTTGGTGATGTTTATAGAATAACTGAAGAGTAGGCCATAACAGTGAGTTATGAATGTTTCCTCATGGTCTATTCTTCTATTTTAGCCCGCATGTAATCCTAATCTGCAGGTTACTGTTAAAATGTTTACCCTGCAGAATGATGCCAGGGCCTGTTGTGACAGCTAAAGATGCATTTACACTCTCCTTTATTGTCAGTATTTCTTCCCTTAATCGTATTAGCCCTCATTCATGCACCTGGCCAAATCGCCAATGTTCGTCTGGACAGCCACAAGAAGCAGATTTAGGGAGTTGCTGTCATTCTCTTTCTTTGTCTCTTTATCCCTCTAAGGCTTACTTTATCCTTACTTTCTTTTCATATCTTACTCACTCTCTCCCTACCATGAATATTCTGGCAAATTTGTTTGAAAGTGACACACACTGATTCCTCTGTCATGGCAAAATTTAGATTCGTACACCAAAAAACTCTTGACTCACATTTGACTGAAACAATGCTACTGAATTGTTTCGGTTTTTTTCTGTTTTGAATGCATCTACTTATTGGTTATTCATTCTCCACCATGTTTATGGTTTTCCTTCAACTTTCAATGACCAAAGCCTCTGTAATATAATAATTTCAATCTGACACTGTTTGGATGTTTTGATTGTAATTTCTGCTGCAAATGTGATCTTGCTGTATGTGCACATTGCATACATTTAATTTAGTATGAGATCATATTTGAAGGAGTCAGATTGAATAGGAAAAAAAGTAAAATGATTTCATATCCTGCTAAATTTGCATACATGAGCTAATGTCACTAAAGAGATATGTAGCATTTGACTGCCGTTAAACTGTGCATCTTAAGAATCTAGTGATTTTCTGATGACAATAGGGAAATTGTGCAACACTGTGGTACAGGTGTTGTATATTGCATAGCTGACTTATTCATTCTGATTGGCCCAACATTGCTTTGTAACATCAATTTGGGAAATACAGAGTCTCTGATGGTTGTCTGGTAACCTCACAGTGCTTACAGGACTTCAGAAAGCCACTGCCAAGCCAAGAAATAGTCCAGCACATCATAGACCTCAGTAAAACCACAACTTGTCTTGTTAATTAGTGAGGTTTGGAGATGCTGCTAGAATGATTTTGTTACCTTTGGACAGAGTCAGGCTAGCTGGCTCCCTCCTTTCCAGTCTTTGTGCTAAGCTAAAGTAACAGGCTGCTGGCTCCATGGCCACATATTTACCTTAAAGACATGAGTGGTATCCATCTTTTCATCTAACTCTCAACAAGAGAGTGAATATATGCAACTATTTCTTAATGTGTTTTACGTCTGCCTCTCTGTTTGGACTTTGGCAGTTGGGGCTGAGATGAAGCTGTCGCCCGAAACACTTACCGTCCTGCGAGGAGAGGAGACCAGGCTTACCTGCAGTACCTCCAACCCCCAGTGGACCGTCATGGTGTGGCTGCTGAACGGTATGGTGGTTCTCACCATCTCCAAAGAAAATGGTGTCCTGCCCTTAATCAACCCTAATGTGACAGCCGAGAAAAGCCCTATCTCACAGGGAGACAGCTGGGTGTTTGTCCTGAAGAACACAGAGAGGCACAACCAGGGACAAGTGACCTGTGACCTCCAGGGCATTGATAGGAAAACAACAAGCCTGTTTGTACAAGGTCTGTATGTTGATATGTGAGTGTATGTTTGTGTGCGACAGAGACTCACAGGTGGTACTATGTGCATGTGTGTTACCTTGATTCATTGTTGCAGGAAGGCAGCAAAGGAACTGTTTATTTCTGCTACAAATAATTTCAAAGGCTTTTATTCTGGCCAACTCACACAGACACACACACAAAGCAGCAAAGGAAACCAAGCAGATGGCAAGCCTCAATTGCAACTATTGCAGTGTGAGAGAGTGCAGAAACACACTGAATGTAACCTTGACGAGGCAAAAAGCAGCATGTAAAAAAAGTAAATGAAGCGACTAAGTAAAGGTCATGTAGCTGCTTTGATTCTGCCCACCCACACACTGCCGCCTCTACTCAAACAAAAGATAAAGAACACAGAGTCAGAGACAAAAAAATGTGGTGTTTTTCCTCAGTATTTAAAGTGCTCTTCCTAATTAACTGCTTGTGTTTGAATTAAATTGAAGTGGGGATTAAAAAATTTAAGTTTTCAGTCTTCTGTAAAAGCAGCTGAACTTGTGTCTGAGTGATCAATCCGGCATATATCAAGTGGGTGGGAAATCTTTTGGTCCTGTGCGGTGGAGTACAGTTGCTCTGGCATGTTTGATGGTCTCTGTGACATTGTTGATGACAGTGTGGATATAGAAATTGATTGGCCCTCAGATATAAATACTATGTGGAAAGCACTGGACTCCATGCGAGTCAGGCCAGGCAGCAGAGCAGGATTTTCAGCCAATCCCCTCTCCTCTCTTCATTTAGTGTATATCTTTATGCAGATGCTGTGCCAAAGGGGGTACACTGTGTGAGGACTGGGTGGAAGAATTAAGAGTCCAAAATTGATAAGAATCTGTAGTCCTCTGCAGTTCTGATGGTGTCTGAAGCTAGAGAGCACTGCGGTGTGAGCAGTGGGACGTCCCTGATAGAAACAACCAAAGAAAAAACATAGAAAGTATAAACAGGCAAGTTAGAGCAAATGCTGCATTTAAATTGACCTTACCATTCACAAACAGTTACATTTTCATAAAAAATTAGGGACTTTTGCAGAAGTAGTCTGACTTTTTTTGGGAGAGCAAAGAGGGATTTTTGAATATTTCTCTTAATTAAAGGTTAAAAGAAAGGACAGATTTTTGTACGGTCCCTTACTTCAGACATTGCCTGATGAAAAATGCCATATTTGACTGATACATTTATCTCTGGAGAGATATTGACCACTCGATGCTATTGGCACAGAGCACTGTTTTTGCTCACACGGAAGTGGCATGCCTCAAACTAGATGACAACATATTATGTAAACGCTTCAAGATTTGCTTAGACACTGTGCTTCTCTTGACCTTATCATTAAGCTTATTTGCATTGACAGTCTGTACAAACTGAGTTGAGCTCAGCTAAAAAACAAACAATCTGCGTGGAAGCAACCCTTCTGCAAAAAAAAAGCGAGAGGAAATGAAACCAATGACCCATCGCCTCCAATATATTATGGAGAGAGCCTCCATTGCTGCCAGTGCCACAAATCCCCACTGACATATGCAGCCATTAACAGTAGTGTATGGTGAATCAGGCCCTCCAGTCTGGATGCAGAGGATCACTATGGCCTGACACAGCCTTTGAATTAATTGTGCATCCTGGCACACCCAGTTAACAGTCAGCAACTCTGCCTGTGATTTGTGCACTGCAGCTCCAAATATACTGTTGGAATGAAGCCACAAATCTACAGCAGCCTGGTTGACTCTGTATGCTATCATTCACACTCCCTGCTTTAATTGTCCAATATGAAGATGATGCAAATATGACCACACATTCCTTCTGTGCTTATTTCACTTACTTGCTCACACACAAATACACGCAAACCTTTTACTTGAGCGAATCAATATATTGAGTACAAACAGGACCTGCAGTGACAGTGAGAGCTGCAGAAAAGGAAGTCTCTTTGATATAAATCACATGCCTGTGATGACTGGCCTATAGAGTCATTTTGCCCCCCTCACTGGAATAAATTCACACCCACACATACAGTGCATGTGTTATACACTGTTCATGTAACAGTAATCCTGCACACAGACAAGTCTTTAAATGCTGCCCTCAAAGCAGCAATTTCCCCTCAGAGGATCCCTGCTGAAAAATCACTGAAATTAGAGTTAGCTGAGGGCTCCCCACCTCACATACAGTAGCCTGTCACAGCAGCCAGAAGTCTTCAGAGTTTCCCTATACTGATTAACAAACGTTATGAAACCTTATTTCAGGGATCACTTAGATTGGAACGTTTGGGAGGGAGTGCTGATGTCATTCCTTTCTCTGTTCAGATGTATCAATCAGCCATGATCGCCCAGAACCCCTCATCAGTCAGTGCAAATGAGGCTGATGGTTCCTCGCCAACGTTTCTTCACTGGCGCAGAGAATGAGTGGCTGGAGTCCACCATCAGAACTGGCCTGTTTATGAACTGGATTGCACCCTGTTTATGGCATCACGTAAAAAGTCCCTGGAGAAAAAGTACAGCAAGTAATGCATACAAAACATCAGGGGATTCAAACTTAAATCAACCAAGACATGTCATTCGCTTAGACAAAGCACCAAAGCTTCTGTAATTATCTTTCTGTCTATAGCAATTGTCTGTTGCATCCACCGCCTTTCATTCTCCCAGACAATAGACTTCAAATATGAGATACTGTATCTCCCAGGGCCTTAAGTGGCTTATTTGGCTGGCAGTGAAGGAGATGAAGGGGAAAAGAGGAGAAGCATTCGTCAGGCAATTGAGACTTTGAGACACGCGATCAATCACCCGGGGCAAATGAAATCCATCTTTTGTAAGTGAACAGGCCGACTGAAGAGATGATGCTCATCTTTGGGTACAGATAAATGCAACATTTTAAAGAAGACTTGATGAAATTTCTAGAACTAGATGCCTGCCCAGTTTTGTTGGTATTCATAAACTTACGTACTCCCATCCATGTATTGGTTTTTACAGAAGCACATATACATGCACGCAGGCACATAAATAGTAAAAAAGTTTGTGAATGTACTTTCTTTGGATTGTAGAAAAGGGCAGCGTGAAAGTCTTGGGGAACGACATGTTGGCTTTTAAAGGGCAGTCAATCCTGTTTGAATGCCAAGCAGCAGGATGGTTCCCTCAACCCACTTTGCAATGGCAGGTGAATGACAAAAAGGTAAGTACATACATCCCCATTACTATTATTTTTATATTAAAATAAGTCATTTTGAGAATATAAAGCATTTTATATTATAACAACACACATCAAGAGATTGTTGCAAAAAAACTTTATCGTGACATAAAATGTTCACCAATGCTTTTGACTATTTATTTAGAGACAAACAAATTTCTCTAAAACAATTAAGTGACTGACCACTCAAAAACAACAACAAAAAAGCATTTTTGCCTATTACCAGTTTATCAGCTGTAACCATAATGCAGTACAGTGCACTCGGTGCCATTTGGTTTATAGCATTACAAGAGGCAAAAACACTTTTTTGTGAAAATGAAATAATGTTTTCCATAAAAAAATTTTGTGAACATTTTAACTACCCCTGCAAAAACAGTACAGGCTCTAATTTTGTACCTGTGCAGAGCCAAGAAGGTGTGAATGCATGGAGAAAGTGGCCTAAAGACTCTTCCTCACCCTCTAGGAAACTGTCAAGTTTGGCATGGTGAGAAGTGCACTACTATGCTTTACAGGGGATGAGAGAAGCTGACCTGATTGACTGTCAACCCCACTTTACCTACTTGTTATGTACTGCTGCAGTATGATTATTTTTCTCCTGTCCTTTTGCCCCCTGTTTCACAAAAACAAAGCCCTTCTTTCCAGGTGCAGAGGGAATCAACTGGTCAAAACAAAGCTTATGGATTATCATGTCATTATATCTGGACAGATTTGTTGCTGTTGAATTTTGTACATAAACCATGGGGCATTGAGCTTCATTGCACTGTTGTGAAAAAATCTAAATTGTCTACAAAGTCTTTATTTTAGAGGTGACACTAATCTGGCAGAGATGGACAGAATAGCTTTATTGGAAAACAATTTAAAAACAAACATGCTCACAGTGACACAGCAGATTGTGAACGCATCACAGGAAGAGTTATACATTTGGTTTTGGGTCAGCTGTACCTTTAAATACAGTTTGAGTGTTTATGAAATAACTCTGCAAAATCATCCCAATTAGTAAGCAAACTATAAATAATACTAATTCTCTCTGGGGATTGGCGTGGAGGTGAGCCAGGGTGCATACAACATCAGTAGTGAATCAGGGAAGAGTCTCTTCACTGTGACCAGCAACCTCAGTGTGACGGCAGCAAAGAGCTCTCATGTGGATTGTCTGGCCTCTGTCTCTGCCCTCCCCACACCACTGAAGAGCAGCGTCCGTCTGACAGTGGGTGAGATAACACAGCCATCATGTTTCACATTAAATAACATGAGCACACATGCACACACATGCTCAGAGCGTCGTCTGTTGATCCTCTCTTTGTTCTGTCCTAGTGTAGTTGTCTGACTTCTTCAGTTCTACATTTCTATGTGTTTCTCTCTTTTTTTCTGTTTCTTTTTGTGTTTTTCATTTTGTTCTTTCTCCCTTTTCCTGTCCCTTTCTCTTTTGGGAAGCCTGTGAATCATTACTGAGCATTATTATTGAAGAGTGGTGCAGAAAGGGGCTGCCAGATCAACACTGTATGAGCTTGCTTCACAGCCACTAAATTGGAGCGGAGGATTCGAACCTCCCTACGGCCCACAGCTTCAAAATACAAATGCTGCATTATCTTAGTAATGTTCCGTCTGTAGTTGTAAAATTTTCTGGAAATCCACTCAGAGCAGCAACCCTCAGCAAACACCCTCGTGCCTACTACTGCAAATTAAACTAGGAAATTAAACCCAGCTCTCTTTACACAATGTCTGCAAATCTGTAATTGAATTGCAGAGTAACAACACTGCTTTAGCATTTCTTTACCAAAACACTGATGTGACCTTCTCTCCTCAGTTGCAGAGGTGCTGCAGGAAGGAAATGACTGCACAGTCCCTCTGGCGTTAACGACCGCCCTCTCTGCTCTTCTGCTGCTCCTCCTGCTCTGCATCTGCACTGTCCTCTGGTACCGACAAAGGAGACAAGCAAGTAGGCACTTTCCTCTTACTGAAATTGCTCTAGGTGAAAAATATGTCACCTCCCCCTACACCTTTCCAGTACAGAAAGTGTGATTAAAGTATAATGAAGAAGATAGGCGGTTACATGCTGCGACTCTGCACTGCCCTGCACTGGCCTTCACCAAGGGCACGCAATATTTTTTCTGACAAAGGCAGAACATTAGTTGTCAGCAGAAAGCTTTTTCTCTCAAGAAACAGAAGAAGCACAACAGATTGAGAAGTATGTGTATGAATGCAGGTTTGCTGCCGTTAAGCTCATCTAGTCTTTTGTTGTTGCTGTTGTACTTTCCAATAGTGTCTTCTATTAAATACCAGCCAAGAAACAGTATTTCCACTTTAATATGACTGGTGGTCTTTCCACTACTGGTGTATGATTTACAGGATGTTGCAGAAACATAGTCTAAAAAATAGGCAATTATAGTGAGTCTATGATAAATAAAGAGATCATGTCCAGAGTCCGGGGTTTATATCAAAACCCTGTCGATCGTCCCGTGGGACAGTCTGATAAAAGCTATTAAGATGTGCAGATGAGTTGACAGTTGTTTGGTGGGAATGTGGTGACCTTGGACAGGCTATCAACCTGTTTGCTAAAAGATTTACAGCTGTTGGTACACTGGGAGAAATTGTACCTTGGAGAACATGAGGTCCTGACTCACGCCTCTTTCCTGCCAGATGAGTCAGTATGTTTGACTGAACATACACCACTGTAACACAGAGTCACATTAAGCGTTTGGACACTGCTTATTCTGTAGAGTTAAAGGAAGAGTTGCACCTTTTGGGAAACACACTTATTTGCTCTTTTTTGCCAAGAGTTAGATGAGATAATCCATATCACTCTTGTGATAATGATAGTGAGCACTTTAGAGGCATCAGTAGGCATATTTTGTTACCTTCACTGAGAGCCAGGCTAGCAGTTTCACCGTTTCCAGTCTTTGTCGGAAGCAAAGCTAAATAGCTGCTCGCAGATGCTTCACATTTAACTGACACAAGAGTTGTATCACTCTTCTTATCTGACTCTCAATCACTGAGCCACTGAGGATAATTCCTAAAGTTAACTATTCCTTTAAGAGAGACATGTTGAACATTTGTTTTTAAAGTCTAAAGGTCACGAAGGAAGCACCAACTTGCATGGCTCAGGAAATTATACAAAGTCCATCAATAAGGCTTTAATACCACCACAGTGAGACCCAGAATATTTGTGATGTGGCCGAACTACTTGTCACCTCTCCGAACAGAGAGGTTGATACCTTGGCAAGTTGTGTTAAGTGGTGTGATGTTGTAAGAAGTCTGGCCAGGAAAGAGGGATGTTGCAGAGATGTTTCTGGAGTGCCATCTCTGAGGGGGCCGCTGCTCTATAGCACAAGGAGGCGGAGGAGGCCTGTTTGTGCGCGATAACAAAAAGTAGCCCTGAGTCACACATTTAGAAGTCACTGTAATCCCTGTGACTGATTGTGGACCATTGCAAATCATGGTTATGGTTTAGAGCTAAGGGATTATCATGAAGCAGGTGTGACCTTTCTCCTCCGGCAGCTGATTCTTTACCTGAAACCTCTGATACCTCTTTCACTATTGTCCTTGCTCCAGTCTTATAACTTTAATGTAACATCCCTGAGTAAGTTAAATTAACTTCATGGAGATGCTTCACATGAGGATGTGGCAGGCTTCCAAGTCACTAAGCTCTTTTTATGAGTAATCCACTTCAATGGGGAGTAATGTATGCTTTGTAATTACTAAAAAAATATACGGGATCCAATATAGTCACCCTCAAAGACTTTGGCCAGCATGACAGCGGGGATTTAAAATATAATGACAAAGGCAATTTCACTCCCTGTAAAAAGGAACAGTTTATATCTCTCCTGAGGCAAGCGCCATCTGCACCATTGTTATATTGTTGTGTTTTCGCCGTGTCCAGGAGGACCTTTGGCAAAGACAACCATGAAGCCGTGTTACAAAACTCATTAACACTCAGCTCCAGCTTTCATTGTTGAATTGCAAACTGACTGGAGGCTATGATATTAGTGCAGAACCCAAAACTAATAAACAGTGGGACATTTACAGCTCTCATATTGCGGTGGATGCAGTGAGCGAGCACAATGGTTCTGTGGTCAATGCAGCGAGATAATAAAGTTAGATACTGACAGCTCATAATAGTTCTGTACACTTAATGCCTCATTTGCTTTATCTTTCAGAACCGAGCCCACAGGAGGCAATATGGTAAGATTTAAGAGCACTTTTTCTGGATACTTTTTGCTTTATGAGGCTATTTTTAAACAAAACCTTGGATTTTCACTTTTTAAACTTTAAACAAAAAGAACTTTAAGATCAACTGTGGAGTTTTAAGCAAAAGTGACTCATGTGGGGAGAAAGTAGATGCCAATAATCTGTGACAGAAGCAGAGACATACAGTCCTTTCTGTACTGAGTGCCATTTATACTTTACATAAGCCAATATGGAGACTCAGCATGAGTCTCAGTTAATACATTCAACTTATTTCTGAGAATGAATGAATTTATTGTTCCTCATTATAAAAGAAAATTGAAGACATGAATTTGAAATTGCATGCATTAAACAGTCATTACATTTTGTAACAACTTAATTAACATTCAAATTGTCGTTAGCTCATTTAAGAAGCAGATATATTACGCATTATATTTGTCAGCATTTTCTATGCAGCCGAAAAACATTTCACAGCTTTTCCATTGAGCACATTGACGTGAGAGTTGAGTACTTTGGTTGGGTCTAATAAAATGCAGTGAAAAATTATGATGATGTTCATTTTTTATCTGTCACTTTATGATTAAAACAATGCAGAGGCCCCTGATATACTGCAGCTTTGTGAGAAAAGAAAATTGTCTGTTCACTACGGCATAGCCCCTGACAAAGTGGCTCTGCCGTATCTCAGCTAAAGGTTATCTTTTCCATTGGACCGTTCATTTGGGCTTTTGCAGGTTCGACCAATCAGTGAGGGGGAGAATCTCGGTTGCTGGGGCGACAGGGGGGAAGGTCAACCTGGGATACTCCAGTGAGGGCCCCACAGGTGAGAGAGTGACATATAGTTCAACATGATGATTGTAAACCTTAACTGCAACTGTTTTATCACAGTAACATAGTTGAAAGTCTGAGGGTTCAGATAAATATTTCAGTTTAAACTGACAAACTACATTAAGTCACAGCAAGTAAGTAGGTTACTGCTGTACTAACTGCACCGTTAAGTCAGATTTTTACACACCCATAAAACTAAATAATCACAATATTTGTAGTGGGGTTTTTATAAGGCTGTTCTTTAGTTAATGAGGTTTTTGAAGTTTTCGGTCTCTTCAAAAACCTTTATAGTGGACATTTGCCGCGCATCTCTGCTCCAAATTCTGATTGGTCACTGATAGAGGGCAATACATGTAATAGATTACTTAATATACCTTCAGTCACCTTGAAAAACTTGCCCAATATGTTTGTGTATGTTAGTTTTTGCTCCGTAACTGCAAATTATATATACTTTCATTTTTGCCAACCATTTTTGAATGCATTCTATACACACTTTTAGATGTTTTTTTCTTACCATTCATTTCCATGCCTTATGTATAGTATAGTATGTTGCACAATTCATCACATTTAACTTAACATAATTTTTGTCAAAGTAAGATTGTTGTTGCTTGGTAATGCACTTTTATTGCTGATTGATTAAAAAGGTCAGCATTGCCTTTCTCCACAACAATAATGTTACTTTGACATAAAATAATAAACGCAAACTTAATGTTCACTGTAATGGCTTACACAGTTTACGCTAGATTTAAGAGTCTGCTAATCAACATTCATATTGTATAGAAATGAAAGGAAGCCACTGGATGTATGGAATAGTAGAAAATTCAATTGAAATTCACTAAAACCCTGCAGCATGGTTTGCAGAATCATTACCTGTAATGTAAAGTGTACATGGTTTGTAGTAAATGGGATAAAAAAATACATAAAAAAACACTGTTATGGTCCTTTTACTTATTGCTATATCACAGTATATTGCCACAGTAACTAATAACATAACACATAACACAGAGAAAGTCAAAACTTTAACTTCCAAATGGCTTCAGGTTTAATAACGTTTTAAAATCATGGCCAGTTAAACAGCCACAAACTACATAATATGCAGGTTTCAAAATTAAGCAAATCGTATGTTTTAAATTTTGTTTTTCAGACAGAAACAAAAGATGGATTTAAACTTAGGATGCTGTATGTACTTGGTACATATCTCAGACCTCCAGGCCACTAAATCATCTGATTCCTACTTGCTGAGGTATGCTTTTAGGCCCAAGTGGGCTGTAGTGGTTCTGAGGGGCTGCCAGGTTATATCAGCCTAAATCAAGTCAATTTAATTTATATAACCCAATATTAGAAATTACAATTTGCCTCAAGGGGAAAAGCCCTCTGTCCTCAGACCCTCGATTCGAAAGAAGAAAAACTCAAACTGTCAGAAACGTCAGGAACTGTACCATATAGGGATCCCTCTCCCAGGACGGACACACGTGCAGTATACACAAAAGTACTGGGGCAACTACACCTTAGACCTAGAGGAGTTTTTATGACATCTAATTCTAAATCCATAGGCATTAATTGTGTGGTCAGACACTGATGCTGGACTAGAGGACTTGAATAGCAATCTCTGTTCAAGTTCATCCCAAAGGTGTTCGCTAGGGTTGAGGTCAGGGCTCTGTGCCAGCAAGTTCTTCCACACCTTACTCATCCAACCATGCCTTTATGGACTTTGCTTTGTGCACTGGGGCACAGTCATGCTGGAATAGAAACAGGCATTCCCCCAACTGTTCCCAAAAATTTGGAAGCATGTATTGGTAAGCTGAGGCATTAACATTTCCCTTCAGTGGAACTAAGGGGCCTAGGCCAACCCCAGAAAAACAACCTCATAGCATTATGCCTCCTCCACCAAACTTTACTGTTGGCAATGCAGTCAGGCAGATAACATTCTCTTGGCATTCGCCAAACTCAGACTCATCCATCACACTGCCAGACAGAGAAGCATGATTCGTCACACCACAGAACACGCTCCACTGCTCTACAGTCCAGTGGTGGCGTGCTTTACACCACTCCATCCAACACTTGCCATTGTGCTTGGTGATGTGAAGCTTGTATGCAGCTGCTCGGCCATGGGAACCCATGCCATGAAGTCCCCAGTGCACATTTTTTCTGCTGATGTTAATACCACAGGAGGCTTGGAACTCTGCAGTTATTGAGTCAGCAGCGCGCTGACAACTTTTATGCACTATATAACATGGCCTGCCACTTTGTGACTGAGTTGCTGTGGTTACTAAACGCTACCACTTTGCAATAAAGAAATTTTACAAAGTGACTTGTTTCAATGGTGGCATCCTGTTACTGTATCACGCTCAAATTCAGTGAGCTCTTCAGAATGATCCATTATTTCACAAATGTTTGCAATGGCAGACTGCATGACATACAGGTGGCAATAGGACTAAATGAACAACCTGACTTTAATGATCAAGGATACAAGAATACTTTAATAGTTCATATTGTGTATGTTGTGTATACAGAATAGACTCACAAAAGGAAATCATAGTATGTACAATAATGATGACAAAATGTAGATTATAAAACATGAGTGAAGAGGATGGATCCGGGAGGACAAGGGAGCAGCTGGTGTTGTCCACTAAGTAGGATCTGAGCCCTACCACCTCCTCTCCAGTCACTGCTATTTTTCACCCTGCAGATGCAGTTCACAATGAGCTGGTCATGGAAACTCATAGCCAGATGGACTTTGTCAGCTTTCACAAGGTAAGATAGCAAAAGAGAAAGTGCGAGGGCCGGGAGACAGTCAGAGGGAGAGAGAAACAGAGAGAGAGAGAGAGAGAGAGAGAGAGAGGAAGACAGAGATTGACTGGAACAATGCAGCCATTCATTCTGGAGTTTCTGTCATGCCCTCCCATGTAGATGAGAGCAAGAGGGAACTGCACTGCTATACCGTTACACCGTCAGACAGCTTGATGTCGGACAGCTCAACACATCCATTATGGAATAAAGCAGGGATGTGGGATAAAATGCTTTTAGGTCCTATTGGGTAAATCCAAATGTGCAGTGCACTTCAGGGCTCCACAAAATGCCATCAGCATAATTTTCATCTTACAGGTCACTTCTAATTGGCTCCATCATCATCATCGTGGTGTATCATCTAAACATTGGGATGATCAATAGGTGCACATGGACTAAACTGAGACACAAATTGAGAAAAAAAATATTTTCTCTCTATACCCTGTAAATATTATCATTATTATCATGATTCTAGCCGGCCAATGGGTTCTCTAGGCCTAACATATAATTGACTATTCGACTGTATATTGAATCTGGGTACTGTATTGCTATTTTGTGTAACATGCTGTTGTTAAATAATGAATGGAGGAGGGACAACTGCACTCTTCTGGACTCTTTTATGTAGCCTCTTTTCCAAGTTACATCTGATGTGGAGCAGCTCTGACTTAAGGTCACAAGTCTTTAAAGTAATGAACCAGTGTGTTTGGTAATAGGTTTACCTTATCTGGGGGTACTAAAGGTGGAAGACACTTTGAGGCTTTTAAGGCAATAGTTGTCTTCCAGTCGTCCTAAGATAAATCTGAGGGTGTGCATACACTGGATATGTTTCAGGAAAGGAATCTCAGTTTATAGCCTTTTCCTGAGATTGTTGTCCATTCTACAGATGCCTCAGGTCCCCGACGTTGTGTCCTCCAGGAGCCTGTCTCTGCAAAGTGACAACCAAGCCCAGGTGTGTCTATCAGAGGAAAACACCAAGAATGTCAGGAGAATTACCACAGTTTAAATATTTAACATAACAAATTATGGAAAAATGTTAATGATGTATACTGTTGTACAGTATTTAAAGGTGGGCCACTGACCAGTGTTTGTATGGTATATTGTTTTGCATTTTTGTTCATTCTTGTAAAGCTAGAAGCTAATGTTATGGGACCTTGAGCTACATTTATACCTTTCACATTCAATGTATCCTTAAAAAGTTTTAAAAATATATAACAATAACACATTGTTTTTAAAATTTCAATAAACCTTTATTTTTGTGTTTGAAAGATCATCTGTGCGTTCATGTTTCTGGCCCCACCACACTTCTTTTTACACTTCTGGCAACTTTGTGTGCTGTAGATAATGGTGAATGATTTTTCCTGTTACCTGTAGTTGTCCCGTATTCCCACAGTCCCTCACAGTCTGAAGTGGAAGAAAATCATGATCACTTGATCCATAAAAAATAGTTTCTTCTCCAACAATCTCATCATACAGTACATTATCAGAGTAGCATGATTCATCATTTAGGTCTAATCCTGTTTTCAGGGAGGTCATAATTCAATACATGAGTCTTTTTCTATTTCATATGTGGTAGCATCTCAAACTCAATTAATTTCCCAGTTATGGAAAGGAAATGGTTATAAAATATACCATCAACCGTAAAGTCTGGAGCGTAAATTAACACCACTGTGAATGGTGCTGCAATAAGAACAATGTGGTGGTGGTGAGGCTCACTGCAGTAATGCATGGGAATAACAGATTTATCGCTGCGTGAAGTGGGTGACATAAAATTTGCATTTTATAATAGTAAAGGATGGAGGGAGAGTAGAGTGGTGGAGATGGAGGTATATGAATCCCCTAGACACTCACCAGCATTGCTGTTATTAAAAGGAGTTGGCATGTTTTAAAAAGATGGCATGCCTATTACTTGTGTCGGGGAAAATGTATGTTCTGAAAAAAAAACCTCGGGAATTTAACCTACTGCTATAGTTAAGTTTCCTATTGATAGCCATAACATTTTCAGAAACCAGTGACAGTGATTGAGCGGGTCCCTGGTTAATTCACCTATTCACTACATGGGGTCATTATCATTGTTTGATAATGTCTCAGTATCTAACTAGAAAACTGCACCAATGGGAAAACAAAATTTTCTGCATGATGCTTTGACTGTTTTAGTATTTATGCATCATTTGTCACCTCTCACAACTGCCTAGAAAGTAATGGCAAAGTATGCAATCCTCTCAAACTTTCATTTCTCTGAATGCCAATGCACATTCTGATTGGACCTTTTAGCTTTAGCTTTGATTTATCTCTGCTGGCAACCTTGATTAGCCGAATAAGACTCCAAGCACATAAGCGAATGGCATGGTACCTAAATATCTGCGTATGCAAACTCTGAAAACAGATGCAGTCATTTGCAGTGGACTTCATTGCATGGTTGTATATTTGTGTTGTGTGACGATACACTATTTTTAAGAAATATTCAATGACGACATATGTGACTGGAAATTTATTTCATTTAGTTACAAAATGCAAAACAATTCAGGTTAATTTTGAAGTGTTGCTTCCATATTGGTCATGTCTTGTCAAGTCACTGTATGCTTAGTTAACACAGTTTTCTTCTATATTTACATTGAATTGCAGGCTTATTGTGCAAATAAACCTATTTCATAGCATTTTTATTTGTTGATTAACATTTCTTGGTGCAAGCTATTTTTCAGAAGATTTTTAACAAATGCTTTCAAAAAGTGATGGCTATGTGTCCCTCCTTCCTGCTCCCTCCCTACATGTTGAGCTACTTCATGCTTACGGCTTCACCTCCACTCTCTTCCTGCTCTCTCGCCTTACGCTCTGTCACTTTGCTCCGCTGTCTCATACCTCCTCCTCTGCCTGGCAGTGGCCACGGCTCTCCTTTATTCTGCCTGTGCCTGCAATATGTTGGGTGCTGCAGCTGATGTTGAAGCTACTGCAGCTCCGATACCAAACATATCGGTTTTTTTTTGTGCATTGGGCGGCAGCCCTCTGAAGATTTTATTTTGGGGGGTGGGGTGTAATGCAAGAAACAAAGAGCAGAGGGGGTGGGGGCTAGTAAGAGATGTGATTGGGCTGGCCCAGTGTCAGAATAGAAAATTACCGAATGGGCCGCTGTCCACACTTTATGGGTCGATTGTTGGCCCATTTTCTAAAAACAGTTATATACATAATTTATGTTACACCAGCCCCAAATGTGTGTTGGCCCACCGGGCATTTGTCCGATATTCCAGATTACCAATCCAGCCCTCTCTGCGTGGCGCTGGTTAGCTCACCGCTAGAGTGTGCACCCCATGCACAAAGGCTGAGTTGCAGCAGCAACCTGAGTTTGAGTCTGGCCCTTTGCTGCCCACATTTCCTGTCTCTCTTAAATATCATAAACAAAAGCAAAAAAGCAACAAAAGAATGAATTAAAAATAAAAAACCTCTACACTTGTGCAACCGTTCATAAGGATTTAACACTAAATGCTTACCACACCACCCTTCAAATGTGAAGCCCTGGTTTGTGTTGAAGGAATTTCTATCTTGGCTTTCCAGCCAGAAAGAGAGGATTCATAGATTTAAAGGAACTGAATAGAAGGTATATAGAATATACACAAAAAGTTGACATTTCACAGAAATCTCCCCTTAAGTTGTCCATTATGTAGACAGCATGCATGCCTACATTATTGAAAATAGCATGCTGACATAGATTCCTGCCATTCTTTATCACCAGATGGCTGACACAGATCTTCACTTTGGAAATCACATATCTCCAGTGAATGCGAGGAAAGTGTTTGTCCTCTCTCTCTCTCCTGCTACGCTTTCATTGTCGCTGCCTTCTGTTTTCTCACGCCAAACGCCTGGCATTGAAGCAGCAGGCTATTAAATAAATTAGGTTTCCTTCAGTGGGCCTGACAAAGGCAGGAGCAAAATGAGAGGCCTATTACATGACCTGCTGTAGTGTTTTGTTTTCCAGCTGAACCTTACCCATCCCTGGGGCTTACTTAGGGCATCCATGGGTGTCAGTTACTCTCCACAAAATGGTGTGCTTGTGTTGTTTGGAGGCATCTAAAGCTCAGAGAGCCAGCCAAGGCTGGCCAGTGTCTTGCTGTTTGACAGTGAGGCCGTAAGAAGGTCCCTCACTTTCACCCTCCATAACCATACCAATTTTCTGGAGTTCATCTCACTCAGTCTGTCGCAAGCTGATCTCACCCTCACATCATTGCGTGACAACTCAGTTGTGCTACACGTGCTAAGTCTAAAGCCAGACTCTTACGTCAATGTACAAACTTCTTTAGTCTGCAAGGGACCGGCTGTCAGTACAGCAGGTATCAGCTTCCTTTCTGCATGCATCACAGAAAATTACAGAGTGGAACACAACCATCAGGGACGACGAGAGAGGAGTTTGCTGCTAGGGTGCAGCTCCCCAGCTACTTCAACAGTTTTCTGTACGCAATTAACAAGAAGCCACTGCACTCTTATTTTTGGTGTATGGATAAATAAATGGAAACTTTGGCTAATGGTCCTCTGGAGTACAGCATGATGTCTCCAGTGGCTTGTTATATTCTGCCTTTACACTTCCTGTTCGTCAGGGTCCATTAGCGGTCCAGTCACTGAACTACTATAGGAAGAAAATACGCTGAGCAGAGCAAGGGCATTAAAACCACACATTTACAAATACCTTGTGCTAGAATAGCAGGGCCTGCTCTTTGTGTTTTTGTCAGGCAATTTTAAAGCACAAGGCTGGCAATATTCTATAATTTTGTTATTGTCATGAAAAGATCAAAATCAACCATGAGTTTCTTCATCTCTCTATACTTTCTGACTTCCTGCCTACTTCTGCCTTTTCTGTTGCTCAAAGCTCTGAGCAATGGCAGTAAGTCATTTCCTAAGACAGCTGGGCACTGCAGTCTTTAGCAAACGTTACTCAAACACGATTAAATAGTGCATTTGTTGGTGACTATTTTCAGCTGCGGATTGATCCATATTTGATACTCTAGTGTAGTTTAGTAGTAGCAGGAAGTTGTATTGCTGTAATAACTCAAAATAAACTACAGTGCCCATGTTCGTCATAATGGAGGAAAATGTTACCCAGTATGGTTTTGGACAACAATGAAGGTCTATGGCCCAGAGGCAAGATATATCAGACTTTACCTACACAGATGATACTTCTTAGTAGAATCAAATCATCGCTAAATTTGTTTTTTTCGTGCGATTTGTTGACCATTGAAAAACATAGAATATTGCATGATATATATAAGCTCAAATTTGTGATAGAGTTTATGGATTAAAACGCCTCACCTCAAAAGAAACAACACAAAGGTGATGACACAATCATCTCTTATCAGTGACTTTTAAATATACTGTTCTTTTTCTGACATGAATAAGATAATGTAAATGTTCCATATAGCGCCTTTCTAGTCTTTTTGACCACTCAAAGCGCTTTTACACTACATCCATTCACTGAGCGTAAGTGCTCAAACAGAAACTAACATTCACACACTGGCAGAACAGCCACTAGAGGCAATTTGGGGGTGAGTTTCTTGCCAAAGGATACTTCGACATTCAGCCTGGAAGAGCCGGGGATTGAACCACCAACCTTCCAATTAACAGGCAACCTGCTCTACCTCCTGAGCCACAGCTGGCACATAAGTCCTGAGAACACTTCATCATCAGCTCTATAAATATGTATTCAAGCACAACAGACCCCGGTGACATGTAAAAGCTTCAGGATGCCACTGTGTTGATTGACTTGAATTAAATGGGCCCCCTTGGCACTGGCCAGAGCAAATTGAGTGGTTCGCCTTTGTTTAGGCTCTTGAGGGCCAGTGCTTGTAGAGCACCACTGATGAATAACTTAGCATGCCCTCTCATTATTGAAAGTCAATGCTTTCAAGAGCATTGTGGCACGTGTTCCCTACTAAATTAAAGGCCTTCAAAAGTAACTCTGTGCCTCTGTATTATGTATCCTGGATCATTACCAGCAATTGAGGCTAAAATCCTTGACACAACCTTGTTATCATAGAGTGCACTTTATTAGCTGTTTAATGCAATTCAGCAAGTGATTCTGCAGGCTAATTGCCACATTGCACAGTTAAAGGCTATTCAGTGGTCAGTATTTAAAAGAGAGAAAAATAGATAATAATAGAGTTACTCGTGGGGTCCTTGTGGCTGCTTAACTGGCCTTGCTCTGCAGTGCAGCAGGTGTCAGCAGTGGCCGCAGGCTGCAGCCTGGCTGAGCAGAGTAATTCTTCTGTCTCAGAGGTAATCTCATGCAGTCCCTCTTCCTCAGCTATGTGGGTGTGACTTACTGTGTAAATCTTTAGCTGTTTTCTTTAAGGGGTGAAATATTGCTTCTGAATTTCTAAACGGAGTCACATAGCATCCAAATTTGTGTATACCAAATAAATGCGTTTTTAAAAAATTTATTGTCTACTCAAATACTAGGTAGCAATAGAAAGTCTTTTAGGTGAAAAAACTCTTACCAAAATCTTTCTAAACCTGATACAGATAATAGAGGGGGCTGCCTAAGTGGTCACTGAGCAAATTAATGTGTTGCCATGTTCTCCTAAAATGTTTCAAAGTGGCTTTGAAGTGGATTTGAAAGGTAGGTCTTGACTCCTCTTTCAGGTACAGCACATTCATTAAAATGTGAAACAACTTATTAGAAATGATTTTTAATAATTGATATTTGGTGAAAGCTGAGCAGGTTGAACTGGCATCTTTTGACAGTGTGATAGCATTGGTAGAGGTTATACTCTACTGTGTGCCAATAGCTTCTGTATTAGGGATTTACTTATTCTGCTAGTGATTGTAACCTTCTGTGACCTATGTTTGATGAGTCCATTGTTTTTATATCAGCACACCTTAGGGGCCTTTTTTACGTTTACTTAGTTAACTTTACTTGTTTTGTAGTCATTTTTACCTTGGGTTAAGCTAATTACAAGTATTGTGGTCACAGAAACCTGCAGTTTCATTTACCCTGTGCTTGTTCGTATTAGATCAACCGTTAAACTGTTGAGTTGTGCTAAATAAATAATGATTCTTCTCATTTTCACCCTAACTCTACTGAAGGTGAACTGATACCAGTACCGATCAAATATATACTCCTAATGGACACAAAGTCCTCGAGTGTCTCCCAAAGGGACAAGAGCTGCTGAAACTCTGTGCAAACTCTTCTGGCCCTTTTTTCATGTGTCCCGACCTGCCCATCTGTCATGGCCTGGCTCAGGTGGCAACAGCGTTGGCAGTGAGAGGGTAGCAGTTCAGCATGTCAGCGTTTCTGCAGACCACATCCCCTGATAGTTCTGTCCTGATAAATGATATCCAGCTGTCAGTGAACGGGCATCCAAAAAGATCTATACACCAACTCTCTTGTAACAGAAAGCACTTCTCGTAAAATCCTGTACTGACTCGTTGCTCAATTTGACAGCCTTCTTCTCTGCCATGCACTGGGCACTGCTGGTGCAATCAGCTGACTTTTGCACTAAAACTAAACCAAAGCAATGACTAGGCAAGCTGGACAATGAGTGCAGGTGGTAACGTAGTTTGTTATTATTAGATAATTTGTGGGAGCCATAGCATAAGAGGCTTTATGTATTATGTGGCGAGGTCAGAAAAATCAAACAGTACATTGTAATGCAATCCATCGCAACAGTCTTGTAATAAATTCTAGTCACAGACATGAATCAAGTATGTGATGTGATCTTTTTTCAGGCTTTCGTTTGCATTGGTCTTTTATTACATGATAATGTGACGTGTCACTAACATGTTCCTTCATATTCCAGTAAAACAACAACACGAAATACAGGGACCCAACATACAACTAAATCAGTACTCTGAACAATAACATTTAAGGGTTGGCTAGTTTTTATTTAGCATTTTATGTTTCTGGTCACTCAGAGTATATACCATCCATCCATCCATCGTCAACTTCTTATCCTGTGTACAGGGTCGCGAGGGGGCTGTAGCCTATCCCTGCTGACATTGGGATGAAAGGCGGGTACACCCTGGACAGGTCGCCAGTCAGAGTATATACCACTTTTCTAAAAACAATAAATAATTCTTGACAACTGTTTGTTTCTGATCCTTACTTTCAACGCACCCCGGGGTAAGTTGTCATAATACTAAATTAAAGAGCTTCTTAAATATTCAAAGAACTTCATTCATTTCTTCTCTCTTGTATCAAGCCATCCAACATTTCTCTCTCCCCCCATCAACCTATCTTTGTCACTCAACTTTCTATTATATCTCTCTGCTAGAGGTAGATTTGATCTTTCAGTGGGATCTTAGGGAGGGTGGAGGAAGATGAAGGGTATTTTACTACTCCGTATGAGAGAATTCACCGCAGGCTCTGGGAGAAAAGCCGCCCACACTTCATCTGCCTTACACCTCAAAATAGTAAGAGGAAAAAAATCAATGGTGTCTATTACACACACACACTAAAAGTAAAGGCAGATTTTTCCTGCAAAAGGGCTGCGACATGATGATGAATGTCACTTGTCCGTGGCCATCAGATATCTTGTGACACAGCTGCACTCATGGACAGGGTTAAGTTATGACAGCAAGAACATGGCACCGTGCAAGAAGGACGTTAGGTAGGTAGATTTTGTTGTCACAATACAACAAGTTGTAGAGTGAAATTGAGTTTTGTAACTCTCTTCTGCTACATAGCAGACAGTAAACATTAATAAAGATTCAATTATGAAAAATGGTAACAGAAATAAACTATAATCAATGGAGCAGTGCTGAGGATGAACTAGAGTTTAAGATGGCTTGGGGAAAAAGCTGCTCTGCATTCTGGTGGTGTGGCAGCAGGGTGAACAGGCTGTGGCTGGGTGGGAACTGTCCTTTAGTATCCTTTGGGCTCTGCGTAGGCACCTCATCTCACCAATATCACTGATGCTCAGGAAATGGATACCAATGACCTTCTGGGCAGTTTTAGTCACCCGCGGTCGCTGCAGAGACCTCCGGTCCTGGGCCGTGCACATCCCATGCCAGTTTGTAATGTTCCCAGTCAGGATGCTTTCTATTGCTCCTCTGTAAAAGCTGAGCTGGGAATTTGGTCTTCTTAAGCTTCCTCAAAAAATACAGTCGTTTCTGAGCTTTCTTCACCAGCGTGGAGATGTGAGACGACCATGTCAGGTTCTCTGTGATGCTGATTCCCAGGAACTTGAAACTATTCACCTGCTCCACCTCAGCACCACTGATGTAGATTGGAGTGTGTGTCTTTATCTCCTTCTTCCTAAAATCAACGATCAGCTCCTTGGTTTTGCTGACGTTGAGCAGTAGGTAGTTCTCTGAGCTCCACTCTGCAAGATTATGAATTTCCTCCTGATATGAAGTCTCATCGTTGTTTGTGTGTACAGCATGAACAGGAGGGGGCTGAACACACAGCCCAGGGGGGCTCCCTTGTTGAGCACTAGAGTGGAGGAGGTGAGTCCGCCAATCCAAACTGACTGGGGTCTGTTTGTGAAGAAGTCCAATATCCAATTGCAGAGTGTTGTGTTTAAACCCAGAGTGCTGAGTTTGCTGATCAGTGCGGGAGATTGCGTTGAATGCTGAGCTGAAATCCACAAACAACATTCTGATGTAAGTGTTGTTTTTCTCAATGTGTGTGAGGGCTGAGTGGAGGGCAGTGGAGATGGCATCCTCTGTGGATCTGTTGGTTCTGAAAGCAAACTGGTGAGGGTCCAGGCTGGCTGGGATGTTGTTCTTTATGTTCTGAAGAACCGGTTTCTCAAAGCACTTCATCAGAATAGGGGTGAGAGCCACAGGGCGGTAGTCGTTCAGACTAGACACTGCAGACTTTTTAGATACAGGAATGATGGTGGCTGTCTTGAAGCAGGTGGGAACCCTCTCCTGAGACAGTGAGATGTTGAAAATGCTGATTTACTCACATTCACTCTCAGTACGACTCTCCTAACATCGGTTGTGGATACTGACAGTGGCCAGTGCTCTGGAGGTCAAAGCGAGCATAAAAGGGTCTGGTAACACCAACATCTGGTAATGTGGCCTCACACATGATGGGGGAGCTGCTTTTGTAGCCTGTGATGTTTTTCATGGCCTGCCACATATCTTTGGTGTTGTTGGTGTTGAGGTCTCTCTCCAGTCTCTGCTGATGTCTCCGCTTTGCTTCCTTGATGCCAGCTTTCAGTCTCGCTCTGGCGGTGCTGTAAGCTTCTTTATCACTCGACCGAAAGGCAGCTTTTTTGGCTCTGGACAGAGCCCTCATCTCTCCATTCATCCAGGCCTTCTGATTGGGGAATGATTTTATTGTTTTAGTGGTCACCACATCATCAACATAGTTGCTGATGTTGATGATGTATATTCCTAAAGGTTGATGTGGCTCTCCTGGGAGGCGGCCTCTCTGAACATACTCAAATCCGTACTCCCAAAACAGTCCTGTAGAACTGCTGTAGATTCATCTGTCCACACTTTTACTGTTGTAATTGTTGGCTTGACCCTTTTAATCAGCTGGGTGTAAGTGGCCTGAAGAAGCAGAGAAATATGGTCTGTCAGGTTGTTTTGTCATATGACTGCTGATGACCTCATACAGTTCCTGTAGTGCATTTTTTTAATTTGCATCTGGAGGAATGTAAACAGCAACGACAAAAACACTGGAGAATTCTCTGGGCAGATAGTATGTCCAACATCTCAACATTAGAAATTTCACATCTGGTAAACATTGTCCATCCACTTTAACTGTGTTTGAGCACCAAGCATTATTTATGTAGATACACAGTCCTCCCCCCCAAATCTTATCGGACTCAAGTGTCCTGTCTGCGCCAAATAAACTCCTCCCCTCAAGTGTGACAGTTTCCTCAGGTACGCTGCTATGCAGCCAGGTCTCTGTGAAGATGAGGGCACAGAAGTCTCTGCTTTCCCGAGCGAGCCTTAGTCTTACTTCCTCAATCTTACTCTCCAACGACCGGACATTAGCCAGGAGTAGGCAGGGGAGTGGAAAAGCCTTTGGTCCAATGTTTAATGTATTTCTGTCATAGGTGACCATAATTAGACAACTTTCCATAAAAAAAAGGAAAAAAATACAGATTAAAAGCTAAAATTAAGGGAGCTACTGGTCGTTGCATCTACACACGCTGTCGTTGCCATGGAACAAAGAGGGTCAATGGTCAGGTTGTGTTTCTATGCCATAAATTTTATGGACTAAATTAACATGTTTACATGAAAAAAGCCAGAGCTTGATTCCAATCCATTGTTGTGTAACTTCCGGTAAGTATTTTAGCAAATTATGCTTTTTCTATATGTTTTAAAGGACACAGATTAACATCCACATTTGGGATGAGGATGGAGCAAAAGTGTGTTGGGCAAATCTGTTGCATGTCTGACTCCTCAACTGCTGTGTCAGGTGAAAAAAGTGCTAGTGGAGAATGTAGTTGGCCCTGTAAGAGGCTTTCAGTTCATTACAACATGCTAGTGCAGCTTAGTCCACTGCAGCCCTTTTTTTAATCAAATGGCACAGCTGTCATTTTTGGATGATCCCGTTATAGGCCCTCTGCCTGGATACCACATCCTAAAATTCAGTGTTTCCACAACCCACAGTTAAGTTTCAAAACATCAACAGACTTATAGTGCTCAAGTTGCCATAGTATTTGCATAAAGGCACACTTTTCTTTTGTGTAAGGGCTGAAGCCTAAGCCATGAAACTGGACTGGACATTCAAAATATTTTAGATATATAATGTAAAAATATTTTTAACCATGGACGTTGTTAGTCCTATTTTAGGGGAGTTGAGGCCACCCTAACATGGTCCTAAGCCACTATTGATAAATACTATAGAATAATGCAAATATAATTTGTATTTATTGGCTTAAAGTAATCGTTTTGGGTGTTTCCTAATCCGTGTATGGTTTGTTCTTTGATTATTCCGTTTCAAAACCAAATCAGAAAAAACAAAAAAAACAAGTAGAGGTAAACAAAGCATTTTAAGATTCTTTATGCTCAGGTGTGTCTTTGTGTGTTATTTATTGAAAAATCCTGGAGGAGGACCCACCCACTTTTTTTTTGCTTCCAACGCCCATGTAACATTACAGTCATTTTTGCTCAACAGAGAATATGACAGAGTATGCTGTCGCTTTTTATTTGTTAACATCTTGGCTTCTTCACTGGTTGTTGACATAAGTGTAGTTGTAATACAGTAACAAAAGATGCGAGTGTAAAGATTTTGCAAGCTCAAGTTACGCATACCCTGGGGGCTAAGCCCCCCCGTCTTTCAATCCTAGTGACGTCCCTGAATTTAAAGGAATTTCATTACATTTGTTAATAGTTTCATCCATTTTATTCTCAAACTGGCATTTTCTTATTGCAGACAAATATTGTTTTTATACAAAAGACACAAAAAATCACTTGCAGACATCTGCCATCAGTCATTAATGCTGACCAAAGGCACCACAGTGCATGATGATAAACTCATATTTCTTTCTTTCTATAAAGATCAAGGAGCCGTTTTTCTCTTCCTCTCGTTCTCTCTATTAATGTGGTATTCTTGCTTTCTCTTAAATGATCAAATCGTGCATTGACTACCATGTCCTCTGAGGCAATTGAGCAGTTCTCTATTCTCTATTTAACAGGAACACACCAATCAATGGCAGCAACATGACAAATGCATTCACTGCATTACTGATGGCAGTTAGAAATATTGCCGTGGCAGCCTTATTTGTTTAAACTCATTTTTTGCTCCATCAGCTATGGACACACGTGTGGCACTTGTTTGACAAACTTGCTGAAGTCTGAAAAGCATTTGCTTTAGGGTCAGCGCTCTTCTTTCATTAATAAAAGGTTCTCATAGGATATTGTATTTTAGGTTTATGCACTTGACCCAATATGATAAATCCAATTTCATATGCTGATAAGCTGTTTCAATGTGGGACACCAGATGTATTCATTTACTGCATTTAATGCACAGCACACTTCCTTAACCATAAAGCTACATGATATATTATCAATAGATGGTTATGTTTCAAATATGTGCATCTGGTTAAATGCTGTTTTTGGTAAGAATGTTTACTATGATGTCACTTAAAAGGCTGCAACAAATAATTATTTTCAGTATCAATTAATCGACATATTATTTTAATTTCACTCCATTGTTTGGTGTGGAGTCTAAGCTGATGTCAACAGATCTCAGTCTTGTTTTCTCTGACCAACAGTCCAAAACCAAAACAGATATGAAGTTGACCAAAATGTAAGACCAGCACACACTTACTTAACTTGGGACCATCAAATTTCCATCAAACCAATGAATCAATTATCAAAATAGTTGTAGATTTATTTTTGTTTGATTGATTAATTGACTACCAATTGCAGTTCTGCCACAGCATTAGACGGCAAAGACCAAACCTAGAACGACAAATGTTGCCACAAAAGGTGCAGGTGAGAGCAGAACCTGGGAAAGGAGAAGGTACATGTGACTGGCGAGAGATAAATCAACAATATCCAGTACACTTCTGACCTAACTTGAATTATATCTGTGGTGTTTGCCCCACTGTAGGACTGAGCCAAGATTATTGTATCACCATCCTTAACCATTTGCAGTTCCCCCAGGAAAGAACAATAGCATGGCACAAACTTGACAAAAATTACTTGGATTTATTTTTGATTTTCTGAATTTATAATAAACCCAACCACTGGTTCAAACACATTAAATTTTTAAAGAATGAGCTGTGGATTAGACAAGTTAATGTGAGATAATGGTCTTTAACATAGTTTGACTGCTTTGAGAGTTGCAGCAGCAGAAGCAAACATTGATTAAAAGATTGGGGATTACCCACAAAGAAGGAGGAATCTTAGCTGACTGGATAAAGGGTAGGGAAATGGATTGACTGTATAGGGAATAGTAACTGGAAGAATGTGGAGTAATCTGATGGATGATGAAACAGTGGACCATGTAAGGCTCCTGATTATCCTGGCAGACAATTTGGCAACCTCAGCAGTGGTAAGTTTAGCTGTAAATTCTGATAAAATATACACTCTTGACATTTTAGTTCAAACATCTAAAACAAACAAACCCATTTTCAGAGACCGGGAATTTTTTTTTTGATAAAGCAGTAGCTTCTTTGTTATATTTGTATTATTTGGAAATACGTTTCCCTATGTTCTATACAAGCCTATCAAGATGCTGATGCTAGCCCTTATTAAAGCAACATTTTGTAGTATTTTATCTTAAAATAACATCTTCAAAATTTTTTTGATGGTACACTAACTTGTCAAAGCGTGAATGGCGTCTCTGGCTTGCAGTGCCTGCTACTGCTCTATGTAACATTGGAATCCTGGGCAGGACATTTATCACAACTGCGGCATAATGCGTTACAGCAACAACAGGCCTCTTCAGCAAGCAAGATGCAAAAAGTAAATAATGGACAGTGTACATTATACATTATACGTTCTCTGGAAGAAGCTAACTCGGTATTCTCAGTATAGATATCATGGCAGAGGCTGCGAAGAGACCGAAGAAGATTTTGTCGAAGGAAGCAAGTTAGAGAAAGAGAGTAACAAGCAAGCAACCGATAAGATAAGATAAAACGATAATTGTGACCCCCCCCCCAAAGCCCAAACTCCCTCTCAGCAGGCTGTGATGTTTAGTTCAGCTCGAGCCAATGTAATGGGGTTATAACTGCTATTACTTTCTATTCAACATTATTAGCTTAAGCCTATGGCATTTTACACTGCCCTGTAGGCTTAAGGATAAGTGGAAATAGTTAATGGCAGGATGGATATTATTCTTATACTAAACCAGGTGTGTTCAGAGTTGCCTTACCTGATCTGTGCTTGAAAAATAGACATCTGTTGACTTGCCTGTCTCGATGAGTCTGGATCTGGGACTCGAGTGCTAAGACCTGAGACTTACTTGTGACTTGTAAAACAATGACATGGTCCCACCTCTGGATATAACGTTAGCTAATGGCAGAGGCGAATAGACAGAAGAGGATGTTGACGGAGGAAGCTAAGAAGACAAAAAAAGAGTGACCAAGAGGCTACCGGGCTTTGGCGAGAGCTTTGTGAAATAAAAGGCTGCAAGACAGACAACGAGCTGGCATTCTTTCCGTGTACACAGTTGAACTAGTAAGTGATATTGCTATTTCTTGTGTTGTCGCACTTGCTTGATGTTTGTTGTGTTGGCAAAGTTGGCCACTTTCTAGTTTTTGATCTTAATGTAATCATAACCAATGCATGTGTACATCTGTTCTTATTTACAACAGCGGTGAATTACACTGAAACAACAGGGGCGACAAATCACACCACATCTTATATAATGTTGCTTAAATGCTACCTTGCCACAAAGGCATTGTCTTGTAGGATCTCTTTGCACTGTATCTTTGCTGCACAAACCAATAAAATCCTTGTTGTTTATATTTTGTTTTAGGAGCAGTTAATATCTATTTAGCAGAACCTCTTCTCATACGTAGGTCCAGTAGATTTAATTATTGAGTGTTAAAATGTCACACGGTCTTGCATCCCAAATGGATCTGACTTGGTCTTTCTGCCTGTCTCTGTCTTTGTCTTTCCTCCAGGGCAGTTGGGTGAACGAGAAATGATTAATAGGTTTCCAAGCTAATGGCTATTGATAGGCCATCTGTAATGTACCCTCATGCTCTGCCAGAGCCTTTTGTGTTCCTGTTCAGGAGGCTTCGTTCAGCAATTTCATGTCTCATAAAATACTGCTTGAAGTAATCTTCAGAACCAGTCTCCAATAATGTCACTGGGAAGTTGGAGGAAACCAAGGTCTTCTTGGCTGTGTAGTAATTAAGCTCTGACTCATCATGGCTGCTCTGCTGTTTGCTGCTGAGTTGACTGGTTCTCTCTTTAAGGACTGCGCTCTGCTCTTTGGCTGAAATACATCATTATTCAGTTAATGGGAATATCTACAACTTCTCTCTCGTTCCCAGCTGAGCCGAGGACAGTGTGAAACAATGTAATTGCACAGCTCCTCCAGAGTGGATTTTTTGGTGCATGCTCTTGAACATCTTGATTTTACATCCTTTCTGTAGAGAAAATAAAGTCAACAGAGAATTACCCTTTATCCAAGAAACACTGAGCTAACAGTCTGTTTTTCTCTGCCCTCTCAAGCGGCATAAAAGCTGCACTAAACCAAACAGTGTTAGTTTACCTCCAAATGCAACTCTCCAATATGTCACTGTACTGATCTTACCTGACTGTTTAAACTCACAGCTTTGAGTTTTTTTATGTAACTATTCTAGTATACATTGTATACTAGAATAGTTACAATAGTAACTATACTAGTATACAATGTCTCTGCCTATTGGCCTCTGCCATTAGCTACAATAGTAATAGTTGACTGTCTGCTCTCTAGTTGGTATTTGTGTTTTGGTTTTACAGAGTTGCTGTTTTGTGCCCTGCGATGGACTGGCGACCTGTCCAGGGTGTACCCCGCCTTGCGCCCGATGTCAGCTGGGATTGGCTCCAGCCCCCCGCGACCCTGTACGCAAGATAAGCGGTTGACGATGGATGGATGGATGGAGTTGCTGTTTTGTGTGCTGCATGATGAGGCAATAAAAACACATTACCAGCATAGTGGCGCAGCTGCTTTTAACAGCTCCATAAATGTGGTCCTGGTAATGTAAAAGGTGTTTAAACGTTCCTGGCATGAAAATGCTCCACAAATAATTTTGTCACAGATCCAGCTGAAAACAGGTGAAGGGACTAAGATGGATGGAACAATGGTCAAGTAAGTTTATTTATTAAGGTACATATAAAAAAGAAGAAAATTTTAATAAAGATAAGACAAGAAATAAGTGAATAACTGCAACAGACAAAATGAAAGCATTCACATAGTCATATTAATTCAAACGCAGTTGTAAACTGCGTAATAATTATGGGAATAAAAATTGCTTGAATAATAAAATCAATACTAAAATATTTATGAAACAATCTTCATAGTTGTTACAAAGGGCTGTAAAAAACAATAACCAAAAGAGAAAACAATTAAACCACGTATAACCAATAATGATAAAACATGAACATGATTTTTGTTTGTATTGTATTCTAGTTTACAGGTAATTGAAGGAGAAGTTTAACATTTTGAAAAATGCACTTATTCATTTTCTTGCTGACAGTTAGATGAGAAGATTGATACCATTCCCATATTTGTCCGTTAATTATGAAGCTACAGTAAACTGTAAACTTAGCTCAGCTTAAAGGTTCAGTGTGTAAGTTTTAGTGGCATCTAGTGGTGAGGGTTGTGAATTGCAACCAGCGGCTCACGGTGCATTCACGTGCTGGTTGGATGGTCTGCTGGATGGTCGGAATGTGGAATCAACGCTACTACAAAGATGTGTTGGATTAACATTATCAGAGCATATAAACAACACGCAGACGTCTAGTTCCCTCTACATGGACAGCAAACTAACTGTTATAACCACATTACAAATTACATGTTTGCAAAATATGTATGTGCAATACGTGATTTTGCAGGAATCAAAGTTCTGAATACTTCTTTATGTCCCATATACAGTTTATTTCTCTTTTTGCAATAAAGATGTAAGGAGGAAAAAATGTACCATGAGTCACTACTCACCCCTCCCTTTCCAAGCGTGCAGGAGAAGCTACGATGGCCGACACTCTCTGAATAATACTGT
This sequence comes from Micropterus dolomieu, assembly GCF_021292245.1. Taxonomy (NCBI): domain Eukaryota; kingdom Metazoa; phylum Chordata; class Actinopteri; order Centrarchiformes; family Centrarchidae; genus Micropterus; species Micropterus dolomieu. Next base: position 15,440,612 of record NC_060166.1, read on the forward strand.
GTCCTCCATTTGTCCAAATTTCTCTTCTTTTCTTACTACTACTACTACTACTTTTACTACTACTACTAATGTACATATTCAACATAGAGCAGTTTATCCGTTTGGGCTACTGTAGAAACATGGCGGCGCAACATGGCAATTTCCATGTAAGGGGACTTGCGGTGTATGTAGATAGAAATGGCTCACTCTAAGGTAATAAAAACATAATGGTTCATTATGTAAGGTCTTTATAGTACACCACTGAAAACATAGTTATATATATTATGATGCATTTCTGTCAATAGATCCTCAATATTACACGCTGTCTTTAAAGACAAGAAACAGCCAGAAACAGCTGGCCTGGCTGTCCAAAACTAAACAAAATCCGCCCACCCGCACCACTAAATCGCATTAACACATTACATTTTCTTTGTTTGATCCATACACTTCCTGGGGTCTTGTCACCATGAATGAAGACTCCGTGAAAGTCTTTAATGCTAAGCTAAGCTAGGCATCTCCTGAATTTAGCTATATATAACAGACCGATGTGAGAGTGTTAATGATATTATCTTGTAACTCCTGACAAGAAAGTGAATTAGTATAATAATTTCCAAAAATGTGAACTATTCTTTTATAGAGTTTTTGCATTGTTTTTTATTTTTGTATTTCTTCACATGCATGCAAGACTTTTGTTGTCATGATACACAAAGCTTCCTGCAATCCTCAAAACTTTGCGATCAAATGGCAATACAATTATTGCTATTGATATACATGAGAAGGATTTGTTTAAGATGAATTCAATTAATATCAATGTGTTTTTCCCTGTTATGAATAAACAGCAGTATTGCCAATATTCCCAGACCAATCTATCCATGTGCAGGTGCTGACAGTGCACGTTGGTTTGGCTCTGCTCCACTTGTAATACAGTTGGTATTGATCAGCAGCGCAGACAAGGCAAGACAAATTGAATCCAGACCTCACCAGTAGGCAAAGAGCAGTAAATTCACTCTCAGGACATCAAGTCGGTGGGTTCCAGTTCATTCATCGCCGTCTCTTTCAGTCTGGACGGTATTCAGCTGGCGCCTGACATGTAGACAGCCTATCATCACTTTCCTTTGACTGGCAACATTCCTAGTAATTAGGCACTAATAACTGCAGCGTGCAGAGCCGAGACATGAAATGAACTGTCTGTACTCTACTGGAGATCCCCACTGAGCATGACAGCTGGAGAGCTGCAGTCAGGAAAATGCATGCGCAGAGAGTGAGGAAGGTGTATGTGTGTGTGTAAAAGGGAGCATGTGTGCACACACTGTATGTGTATGCATGATTGTTCTTTTTCACATTCACATGACTTCGACTGAGTATCCTCATTTTAGAGATATGAACAGACTTTCATAATGAGGAAATTCTTTTCTCCTTAAAACACATTTAACAACTTTTAAAGGGATAGTTCAACATTTTGGGAAATGCACTGATTTAGATTTGTTGGTTCCTTGCCAAGAGTTAGATTCAAAGATTCCTTCCATATCTATGGTAAATATGACACTACCACAAGGAGATGCTTAGGTGGAAGAAGTATTCAGATCCTTTACTTAAGTAAGTACTGCACTGAAAATGTTACTTGAGTAAAAGTATTCAAGTATGATCAGGAAAATATACTTAAAGTATTAAAAGTAAAAGTACTCAATGCAGAATGAAAAATGTCCCCTGTGACTGTTATACTATTGAACAAGTTATTATTATTACTCATGCATGAATGTAAAAGCAGGATTTTACTGTTGTCGTTGGTTGAGGTTGATCTGTTTTGTATCAGTCTGCAATTAATGACTTTTTTCATTGCATATAAATCTGCTGATTATTTTCTCCATTAGTCGATTGAAACTTTGAAAATAGTCAGAAATGTTAATCAGAGCCCAAAGTGACACCTTCAAAGTGCTTGTTTTGTCAGTCCAAACCTCAAAATGATTAGAAATACATCAAAAGGAACAGCAGCAAATCTTCACATTTGTGAACCCTGAAAATGACTTAGTTGCCAGTAAAATTTCTGTCAGTCAATGAATGTACTAGCTGTACTTACATTTACATTTATTCATTTAGCTGATGCTTTTATCCAAAGCGACTTTCAATTGCTATATATGTGATACGCCTCTGGAGCAACTAGGGGTTAAGTGTCTTGCTCAGGGACACAATGGTGGATGCGTTACAGTGGGGGATTGGACCCAGGTCTCTCACACCAAAGGCATCCCAGGTCCAAAAAAGTGCTCTTAAAGGCCCTGAAAATATACTAGAAATTCACATAGTATGCTTATAGTACATTCATACTCCCAACATGCTTACTACAAGTATATTTTAAGATATATTCTCCTGAGCTTTAACATACTTCTCAAAAGTATACTTTGAATAAATTGGTAATAAATATATGCTTAATTAAACTTTTAATAAATGTGCTTAAATAAAAGTATATTTTTACAATATTTTAGTCTATTTATTAAAAATATATTTATTTAACTCTAAGAAAATACTATTTAGGTGTACTTTGTGGAAGTACATTGTTAAACAATTATACTTTTAGTGGGTTAAAAATATATTTATTTAAACAATTACACTTTTAGTGGGTTGAAAATATATTTATGCCAAACATGCTTCCTTGTGTAGGGTACTGCAAAATATTGTAATTATTTATGTAATTGCCACACGTTTCAGTCTGATTTCCAGAAGTATTTTTTAACATTAAAATATATTTTTCAAAAGCATATTATTTCTTGTTTTTCATTTATTTTCTTTCTTTTAATTTTTCAGGTAAATAGCTAGTTGAGATCAGAGACTTCTTTCATAAGGGTAACCTGGCCCAGAAGGAAGCAGCACATGTTGTTAACTTAACAAACAACAACGTATAGAAATAAGCATACTTTAAATCATAATGCAGTTATACTTGTTTCTGTTTGTAAACGGTAAACACATGTGTACACAGGGGCGAAGTGTGACCTGCAGCAGTGCATTCAGTTTGACCAATCAGAATCAAGGTTTTCAAATCGACGACCCAATCACAGAACGTGAAAGTCCGCTTCACGAAAGTTAACGTGTGAACTGTCCTTGAGAGAGGGAAGCCAGAAATCATTTTGTTTCTCAGGTTTCCTTTGTTTTACTTTATCGACTCGGACTTGGAAGGTGGACACCTCAGACATAATAAGAAAAGAACACAGAAGAGAAGAATATCTGGTCAGCTCCCTGCAGAAGCTAAATGTGAAAAGAGCTAAAGAGGCGTGCCTGTCAAGTACAAGCAGGAGAGGACACGCAGAGACTGCCCGCAAAAATAGTCTTTCTTGGTAAGTTTATTATTGTTAGTAAGACAACACAATTGTGTAAGTTAACTAAAGTTGAGCTCACTCTGGGTTTGGAAATATTTTCCTTGTTGGATAGCTCTGGCGTGCATTAGCTAATGCTAGCACGTGGAGTAATATATTTGTTAGCTAACGTTAGCATTTTAATAGCTTCATAATCAAGACAGTGACTTTCGTTTGCCTTAAACAGTGTTGGGAGTGACGCGTTACAAAAGAAACGCAATTAACGTTACAGTAATGTATTGCTTTTTGCTGTATGGCAGTTTTTAATGTTACTAAAATTTATCTCAGTAACTGTGTTGCTGGAATTTGATGCGTGAGATTTTAACAAGGCAGGCCTGTGAATGTGTGTGTATGAGCCCTCAATTCTTAAAAATGACCAGTGAGGTCTTTATCCTTGTAATAAATGCTACTAATATGTTGCTGTCTGTGTGCTAAATAATAGGTTCACATTTTTAAAGTCTACCTTAATACTCACATGTCCATGTTTACAGTAAGTTATTGGTCACTGTAATCATTATTCCTGCCCATATAGTCTGTAAAGACATCACCACAGTTGTCATTTTTGTATAAATTCATTCCAAAGTTTAGCTGAAGCTACTATGAATCATCAGCTGCTTAATCTGCGTTAGACTATTCAAAAGTGGATATCTTCTAAAGGTACACTGTTTTTAGAGATTTCTCTTCACTGCAGCCATGGAGGGGGTAATCATTACAGTGACCAATAATTCAGTTATAACAGCAATGTTAAAGTGTACAGGGGTATGTGAGATTTGTTTTAAGACACGCTTGAAATAATGTTTTTATGTACTGCAATGCCTGACCACAAGATATAATAGCATGTGATTTAATGTAAAATATTGCTCAATACTGCTCTTTGTATGGTCATAGATCCTGTATTAATTTTTTAAAACTTGAACCTACCCTTTGCCAACCTTAACCTACTTAATGCTAAACCCAGAGTTGGAATTTCCTGCCTTAGCTCAAGATAATTAAATAAAGAATAATAATAAAGATTTGCTATAAGAATATAATTACAGTGTTTTTAATGATACAAATGAAGAACTAAACTAGGTGGAAGTACTGGCCTAACTGAATATTTAAACTCATTTGCAACTGCATTTCTTTTCTTTTAGAGCTTCCTGGGATCGTTGCCTCACTCAGACGGCTTAGAGATCAGGAAAACCTCAAAGGACCAGCTGGACCCTCACAAGCTCGATGTGCTCATAGGTTTGTCTGGCTTCTGCACACGATCACTGTTTTTGCTCTCACTACATGTCAACAGGGTCAGACTAAATAAACAAATATACTTGTGAAAAAAATTATTTTATTTAAAATATTGTTATACATTAAAGGGGCATTATGTAGTTTCCAGCGGCCGCTAGCGGTGCTGTTCTAAGATTGCAAGCAGGTGTGTGCTCGTACGCGTGCTCGCTTGAACTCAACCGCTTTCATACAGAAATCCTGCAATAAATGCAGAAACACCAGCATGCAGGCTGTGGCTTTTCACTCAGACATGTTCAGGCTCTGTTACTTCAACATTCCCGTCTCAGAGGCAGATCAACACCGTACCTTTCAGAGCAGCGAGCTGCATATTGGCGCAATCTTCCTGAAATAAGGCAGAGTGACAGCGGCTATAGACAGGCAGAGCTGGAAACTCAGGTAAACTCCCACTGCAACGTTACAGTAATAGTTTTATCAGCTGCAGGTTGAACTAATCCATGTTACATGATCACGGTACATTTACTGCATTTAGCCAACGTGCTACATCGTTAGCTCGCCTGCTGCTTTCAGTAACTATCTTTACTATCTGTGTATCTTTCACCGGAGGCTCAGCAATGTCAGCACAGCTAAATTTATTGGATAATAACGAAACGGGTAGTGAGCTGGACTGAATATTATAAGATTGTGTCACACTTTATAACAGTTAAAACGGTCACAACAACCTCTGTGTTGTTGTGACCGTTTTGTTACAGTGTTTTATGTTATGTGGATCACGTTAGTTACAGTGACTGAGAGGTGGAGAAGCTGTGTACCTGAGTATTGGTAAAACGACAATAAACCTAAACTGAATGTTACGAAGCAAACAGCGGCAGGTTCGAGCTAATGTAGCGTTAGCTGGCTGCTCCTGGCTGCATCACTATAGGCTAACGTTAGTAAACAAATCGCTCCACATTTCGTTTTTACCGTTACATCCTTTCTTGCAGGCGAAATCAACTGTGGTACACAGGATAGTAACATGGGACGCGTTCGTTGTTCAAGTAATATGGAAAGCGATATAACTTTGCACCGGATAACATTAGCAACTGCTCAGCATTAGCCGTTGAGCTAACGTGACTTTCTCTGTGTTTCTCCAGCTTTACTAATGCTCACTTTGTTTTTACTCAACATCATCTGAACCTGTTTGGTCTGATGGGCTTCAGCACATAAAACTTTATTGTTGTTTTGTATCCTTACGTGGAGCCTGTGTTTTGCTGTGAGCCGGTTGTTTTATGGTGTTAGTGGACTGCATGTCGTTAGCTGCCGTGTTATCGCTGTAGTCAGAGAGAGGCTCGAGAGCGCGCGCAGGGCTGAATCCGACCTGGAGACCTCACATTAAAAGCAGAATAGTGGCTGATACAAGCAACGGAGAAAACAGGCGTGTGCTTAATTTCTAAGTGAATTTTGAGCCCATTGACAATAAGGCATTGAAAATTTGATTAATTTCATTGATAAACTTACATATAGCCCCTTTAAGTAATTGGCTACTTCACAAATTGACTGCTGTGTTAATGTGAAATGACATGTGGACAGCACAGTTGTTGAGCAAATCTGAATGTTTGTGTTATTTGTTGTACCTGTTTAATAACATTTTATCATATACAGCTCCTTGGCTGAATGTACAGTAGTGTTTATGTAATGTTTTTGATCATGTTATAATGGAAGAACTGAGCATTAACTGGGAGGGGTCCCTTGTGGAAAACCATTTCACCTGAACCTAAACAGTTAGCATTATCAGAACAGTTAGACATGATGTCATATTGTGTCTCAGCAACTTTCAACAAAATAAAAAATCTGACAGTGGTTGTTAATTAATTAGAGGTAATACTGCTTTGATAGAGACAAAATATTTTCTTTTCTTTTCCACAGATGCTGTGTGATAAAGCAGTTTCCAAATCCCATAGTTTCTGCAGTCGCAGAAAATGCAACGAGTCCTACTCAAAGATAACCGACCCTCCACTCCAAGGATAAGGATTGTGGCATTTTTCAGTTTCAGTTTGGTTCTACCATTTGTACTGTAAGTTTGTGAGTACCTTCACTACAGTTGAGTAAGCGCTTGGACTGCCATACCAACGAGCCTGGCTCTTTGGCGTTGCTGTCAAAGTTGCATGTTTGGTACCCTGTAGAACTGTGTTTGAATCTGGGTAGGGTGACTGCTCTCGCCTTTGGCCGCATATGGTGTCAGAAGTAGGATGGCTTGCCGTGAGGTCATCTGAGCCGTGCCCAGAGTCCGAACTGTACGAGGGACCACCATGGGTAACATTAATGATGGGATGTGTATAGTGTACTTTTCAGTAATACTGATCATATGTCATCATTTTACTGATTTTATTTTTATTTGAAGGTATTTTGGTCAAGATGTGATACATGCTGCTGTACCTTTTAATGTACAGGAAGTTATTTTTGTAATGTACACAAAATTAAAGTCTTTTAGTTGTCTGTATGTGTGTGTATTATAAAATTTATTTTTATTATTATGCTAAAAGGGCATTTTGCAAGTTATTTTTAATGCATTATTCTCATACTGAATGGTTTCATAAAGCAGCTTCCCAAGATATTAATAGTCTTAAAGTTGACATTAAGTATTTCTAAAATGACACTTAACATACAACATACTTCCAAAATAACACATTTACTATACACTTAGTATAGTACAATTAAAATATGATAAGTGCATCCAGAAAAAGTGCTACTGAAGTATATTTCTTTTTTACTTGGGATGTGTCTTATCCATTGCTCCATCACCACCCAGATTACTTGTATAAACTGTGTAATTTATAACAAAACATAATATTTTTTAAACTCTTCATATGTTTTGTGTGTAAAAATTTTGTAAAGTAAGTAGTAACTAAAACTGTCAGATAAAGAGATAGATGTAGTGAATTAAAAAGTACAATATTTTCCTCTGTGATGTAGTGGAGTAGAAGTAGAAAGTGGCATGAAAAGAAAATATTCAAGTAAAGTACAAATACCTCTAATTTGTACCTAAGTACAGTACTTGAGTAAATATATTTAGGTACTCGTTTACTTAATCCCTACAAAAACTGTGGTTTGGGGAGGAAGTTGCTGCTCCCAGACAGGAAAGTAGTCACGCACATACCCCTATGTAAAACTGCAACTTGGCATCTTTACACTTTGGTTCAAGCGACATATAATGTTACTTACGGACAGAGCCAGGCTAACTGCTTCCCCCTGTTTTGAGTATAAATGCTATGCTAAGCTAACATGCTGCTGGCTGTAGCTTCATATATACCGTACTGACATGAGAGTGGTCTCAATCCTTTCATCTTCATCACTTTTCAAGTATTGTCAAGAAAATAAAAGTAAATATAAGTCAATAGTCAGATTCTTTGGTTCTAATCTTGGAAAATAAATAAAACAATCTTGTGATATTCTGTACCAGGATACCCTTTGGCCTTTATAACTTCTTCCAGCACTAATCTAGTGTAGCTGTGTTTTTATCTCATTAGCTATACCCTACTTTGTTTTCAGCAAGCTGTGTGCTAATAGAAGCTGATTAGCTCTGTGGCTGTCAGTGCCCAGCAGCCAGCACTTGTTATAAAAATGGCTCTGCACACGCTGATGAGGAGGAGCGTTTCACCACGGAAGGACCTGGCAAGTGCAGACGGTGCTTCGCCGAGACGGGGAGCATCACAGGAACGAACTGTGACGAGGTGCGTGACAGCAGTCGGAAGCCCCGCAGAGGAGGGGTTTATAAATACAGGTCTTAAAGAGGTAGAGAAAAGAAGAGTGTGGAAGGAGAGAGACACACAATAGCCGTAGATCATAAAGAAGAGGATTCCAGGCAGGCGGAGCTGTCAGGTTTTCCCTGTGTGAGATTTCATTATACATCTGTCTCTGGCTGTCCAGTGGTGGCCTGCTCACCACAGATTAAGCTGCAAACCACAGTCATGGAAACAAGGAGAATATCCCTGGGCTCTTTTGACACAAAACGCTTGTTTAGAGAGTGCGAGGAGGTACACACACACACACACACATTGCAGATATACCCAGATGAAATTTCATTGTCACATACATCTGTTGACCTTTTATTTAAGTTAAAAGCGCACCGAGAAGCAACGTTTGACACGTTCCTTAATGACAGATAATAAATTGATCTAGTGCCATTCCCGCAGATGCCGCACAATTTTAACATTAAATTGCACTCACACATGCCAGCAGCCCTGACCAGGATTATAAAAGCTGCACTTGGAATGGGCTGGTGGTTGTACTTTAATCAAACGTGTGGAGACAAGAGATGTATTGCTGAGCCAACCAGTGGCTTGAGGCTTACAAACAAAGCAACCTGATACAAAAGAAATGATTCTTACTCTCTTCTGTGCCCTGTATCTTTGTATTGGGACTTGGCCCCTGGCCCACAGACAAGCTAACAGACGGTAAGTTATAGGGAGGATTAATTTTTGTCTTATCAGTCAAGTGGAAAATACACCTCCGTAATTCAATGCTGATGGCATACTGAATGTACAGGAGGAAATCATGTCAGTGCAGGTGAAATATCAACCGCTGACACACAGAACCACATGATTAATTTTAACAAAATATCTGTCTTTAAATGTTGTCCAAAATGGTAATCCCTAGGGATACTGGGCTGGTGTTTGTGTGAAGGATCATACACCTTGTACAATGCTCATATTTTTCATAGCCTGGCTTTTCTATTTCTCATATTAACTTTCTTCTGTTCCATTTTTTTGTATAATCTATGGCTCGGTCACTTCTTATTTCCATCACTAGCTATGCTAGTCTACCTTGACTTCTTTTCACTCTTTTTCAAAGGCACCTTTGATCCTCTCACACTTCTTCTACCATGCAGCTCTGATGTGGTTGTTCTCCTTCTACAGAGCACAGAGACCCGGAGGGAAGTGATTTACTTTCCTTTCTTTTTCAGCTCATCTTATATCTTAAATCTGAATTCAGCGTCATCTTGTTAATGTTCTCTTCTGTTTGTGTTGCTTCTTCTTCTGGCCATTTAAAGTTGTATTGTTTATTTGTGTCTATCTTAAGAGTCTTTGTTGAATGTCCTTTGGTTTTTGGCTTTTGGCAGATGGTGTCCGGCACTGTGCTCTGTCAATATGCTGCAGTTTTGGCCAGGTGTCTCTTGAAAAAAGAGGTTTTAAATCTCAATGAGATCATCTGGTTAAATAAAGGTTAAAAAAATAGCACTGAAAGTGTAATGGTTCTGCACGTCTTTTGCAGATTCATTCATTTTACCTATTTATTATTAAATTAACTGCTCAAATTGAATCCTTGTTACACCAGGCTGAAAGGTTGACTATTACCTCCTTCTCTCAAGATATATCAAGACATATCTGGCTAATTCTAATTCTAACAGCAACATTTGCAATATTGGAAAAAGAAGATGTGTTTGAAAGAGTGTCCAGTGCCAGTCAAAGCAAACAGTATTATCTGTGTATAATTGAAAGCCACGGGCATGTTCTTCTCCGTGGTGCTTGTGATACACATCAGGTTAACTGCATGCAGCAGTCCACAATCACAGCCCAGCTTCCTTCTGTGGAGTCTGAAATAACATAATGATAAAGATAAATCTCTTCCCTCTGCAGATAGAATCACATTGTACGGCACATTGCGCAAGAGGACATTGTGCTATATAATGCTGCAGGGTGAATGTGGATGTGAGGACTGATTTGTACAGGGTGCATCGTATTTCTGGTGACGTCCCCTGCAGTGCACAGTGACTGTGAATTATACTTTACACTTAGCTCCTGTTGTTGTACTGTGAAACTCTGTAAGCTGTCACTGAGTTTGCACCAGTGTCACTAAGACAAATCTGTGTATGTCCATTGTACTCAAGTAACTGTGAATCCTACTGAATGTGAATAATACAAATACAGGTTCTGAATTTTTTCAGGTCCAAATATTTATTTATTATCTGTTCTTATGACACATGACTTCTTATTAGCTCTGCTGCAGTCCATTTCTGATCTCTGTTATTTAAAAATTAGCACAAAGACGAATAACATGACCATAACAAGTATATTATGTACAGTAAGTTACACTACACCTTCTTCTGTCAGTTTCCTACATGTAGTTTGCTGTATTCGTCCGTGTGCAGTTCCCACTGGAGATCCTAATGGTGTGCATGATAGAGTCTGTTCTGAGCACTTTTGCAATTGCTATATCGTCACTTTTGTCAGTATTTTATAATATAGCTACATGAATGGATCATCTCACGCTGGCTGTAGTTTGACATCATATCTGATCATTTCATACTATTGACATACAATTCATTCTTTTTTTTCTTTTGCACTTTTTCATTTTTTAGAGCAAGATAATTAGAGATTGTGCGCCTGTAGGCAAGCCTAAGATCAAGCATCCACTTTCTGAATTGTAAAAAACGCTTAATCTCTACTAAACCAATGGTTTTTCAATTAAACTCACCAAGGATGCGATAAAATACTACTAATATTAATAATTGAAATTAGTAAACGCTCCCTTTGTGCCAAAGGCAGAGACTGACAAAATAATCTTAAATCAGATGGATTTAGCTAACTCCATCTGCTTATAAAGACCTTGAGATGGGGTTGAATGCTCTGGAAAAATCTAGAAAGATGACATGCAGTTAATTCCATCGGGATTGTACATGTGGTGTGTCTTGTATTGTGCTTTAAAGAATAATGTTGTATTCTATATATTTCTTTTTATCAACACATCCCATGTAAAGACCAAAGCATTGTATTATCTCTAGTGCTACGGGGTGGTGATGACGCAATGGATAAGATGCCTGCCTTTGGTGTGAGAGACCTGGGTTCAATCCCCATGTATTGCAATTGAAAGTCGCTTTGGGTAAAAGCGTCAGGTAAATGTACTTTCCAATCAACTTCCTGCCCTCTAAAATGTACTTGCAGTCCCCCTCCAAAAGTGTTGTAAAGGTACAGCAAATTCCTTTGTTTTTTTTGTTCACGGAAGACATTTGGGTTTAAGATCAAAAGATGACTATGAGACAAGAGTTCTGAATTTCAGCTCTTATTTCCAGGTATTCACATCTAGATGTCTCCACCATGTCTCAGGACATATCACCCTTTGTTTGAACCCACCCATTTTTCAAGTGAGCAAAACTATTGGAACATGTGACTGACAGATGTTTGTTGTTGCCCAGGTGTTGCCTTTTAGGTTGATTGTCCAAACGTTAAATAGCTCTGCATGACTAGTCTAAGTTTTCATCCTTGGTTCAAAAATATAAAGACTGCATTTCCTGTTAAAGAGGATAAACCAACATGAAGACCAGAGAGCTGTCTATGGGAGAAAAGTAAGCCATTGTCAAGCTGAGAAAAGAAGGACAATCGACCAGAGCCATTGGACAAACATTGGGCATAACAAGCACAACAATTTGGAATGTCCTGAAAAGAAAGAAACTACTGGTGTACTGAGCAACAGACGTCGGACAGGTCGGCCAAGGAAAACAACAGTAGTTGAAGACAGAAATATCGTGAGAGCTGTGAAGAAACCCCCCAAAACATCACTAAGTGATATCAGCAACGACCTCCACAGTGCAGGGTGAAGGTATCACAATCCACTGTTGGAAGAAGAGCAGAAATATAGAGGCCACACCACAAGATGCAAACCGCTCATCAGCAGTAAGAATCCAAAGGCCAGATTGAAATTTGCAAAGAAGTACAGAGATGAGCCGCAAAAGTTCTGCAACACAATCTTATGGACTGATGAGATCAAGATTAATCTCTACCAAAGTGATGGAAAGGCCAAAGTGTGGAGAAAGAAAGGAACTGCTTATGATCCGAAGCATACAAGCTCATCTGTGAAGCATGGTGGAGGTATGTCATGGCTTGGGCATGCTTGGCTGCTTCAGGAACAGGCTCATTAATATTTATTGATGATGTAACTTGTGATGGTAGCAGCAGAATGACTTCAGAAGTGTACAGAAACATTGTGTCTGCCAATTTACGGAGAAATGCATTGAAACTAATTGGGAGGAAGTTTCTCATGCAGCAGGACAACGACCCAAAGCACACTGCCAACAAAACAATGGACTTCATCAGGGGAAAAAGTGGAAGGTTTTAGACTGGCCAAGTCAATCACCTGATCTTAACCCAACAGAGCATGCATTTCACCTCCTTAAGAAGAGACTGAAGGGAGAAACACCCCGAAACAAACAAGAACTGAAAGAAGCTGCGGTAAAAGCCTGGAATAGCATCACAAATGAAGAACGCAACAGTTTGGTGATGTCGATGGGTCGCAGGCTTGAGGCAGTTATTGCAAGCAAGGGTTATACCTCCAAATATTAAATGTTATTTACTTTAAGATTATTTGTTCCATTACTTTTGCTCACCTAAGAATGCTTTGGTCTAATCCAAACGGTGATATGTCCTGAGTTGTTTAACACATCTAGATGTGAATACCAGGAAATAAAAGCTGAAATTCTGAACTCTTGTCTCATATGCATCTTTTGATCTTCAACCCAAATGTCTTCAGTGAACAACAAAAACAAAGGAATTTGCATTACCGTTCCAATACTTTTGGAGGGGACTGAAATTAAAAACAGGTCACAAATGTGTAATTTCATTCTTTAAAAAGGTAAAAAAATAAACAATTTTTGCAAACATTATTAAAACAGGAGTAGATTGTGCAGGAGTTGGGAACTATTTCCAGCTACGGATTAGTACATATTTGGTACTGTAGGGAGTATTTACAGCAGCAGTACGGTGTATATGTGATTGACTAAAATTAACCAACGTCATCCATGGTCATGGTAATGAAAGCTTATTTGTTTTTTGGACATCAATGGAGCTCTATTGCCCTGACCAGGCCATGGCAAAATAAACAATATTGAATGTAGAATAACATAATAAAATAATAGTAGAATAAATTCATCATAAGTTTCTATCCTATCATGGGATTTTTTGACAAATACAATACAGAATATGGGCAGCCATATTTTTAAAATTGTGTTTTACTTAGCTTGTGGTGAGAAAGTCATTATTTAGCAGGACACACACTAGTTCAGCCACTATAAATCAAAATGAAAATATGTTCATCATAGTAAAAGTGATGATAGTTATATAAATATACTGCTATTATTCTGGATATTTATATATTTCATACTTGTAGAGTTCAAACTGGGTCTGTGTTTATTTGTATCCATATTGCCCTGCAGCGAGAAGGGCGCTGGGGTCACTCTCTTTGTTCTTGTGTACCAAGCTGCTGGGCTGAGGTTGGCTTCTTCAGACAGGCAGAGATGAAAGGAAAAACTGTCTGCGGTCGAAATGTTCTCCTGTAATAAAGCTGAGATTGATTCTCTGTGTGTGAGCAAGTACATGGTCTATGAAGGAGGTATGAGTGGAGGAAGATTGGTATACACACCCCACATTTGTAAACATCCATGTTTTTGTTGTAAGATAGTTAGATGGATAGTAACACACTTCCAGGATCTGTCTCCCTCTCTCCTCAGCCCTCACACGTTAGAAAGCCAAGGTGAAAAGTGATCACAAAGCCACACACTCTGAACACAAATACACAAATGTTTTATAGGATTTTTACAAATGGAAAGAAATTCTTCTTATTATTATTATCATTATTATTCATAATTATAGAACATAAAAAAATTGATTTTTTGGATCCTCCTTGAGAACAAATCTCAAATGGTTTATTCAAATGTATTATACTTTTTTCTCCAAATAAATAAAAACAAGAATGAAGCAGTTTTGGCTGCAGGCATTTTTTGCATGCAAAAGAGGGAAGCAAGACCAAACAATATTACATCATATAATAATATGTGCCAGGCAAACAGGGATATTTTCATAATGAAATTTTAAGTGACCGACAGCATGGGCTTACTATGTGTATTAGGGGCTTCCAAACAAAAGAGCAAAATCTTTTTTAATCTTGGAGAAATCTATGCAAAGTCCTCAAAAGATCTAGTTAACAAACATTTACATATGTGTGTTTACCACCTTATCAACATGCACACACACACACAGTGCAGAGTATAAAAATAGATTCTATGCAATTCTCTGAGTGAGGAGTATCCTCAACACAGCAAAGCAGAATAAAGGTGTTACTTCAGAATAATTCATCAGTCAAAACCCTGATGGAAATGTAACAGCATCCCCAACTTACACAGTGGAATGTGACAGAAGATACAGATAAAAAAAACTACATGATTTAATCAGTCAAGATAATAACAACTTAAACCTTCAGTCACTATGGATTTACGCAGCATGGCATGCAATTTGATTGTAACTTTACAGACAAAGAAGTCATGCAAATTTTTAGGACAGTAAAAGCACTGAGTAGAGTGCGCTCTTTATTTTGCATGAGGTGAACCACTCGTACAACAGGAGGATCTAGATTAAGGCAGCAGTCAGTAAAAATTGAATATACAATGCAAAACTTTCTGCAATTTTCACTGCTGCTTGTATCACTCCACTAAGCCCAGCCCACCAAAACCCACAAGTTCCTACAGCAGCAAAAGGAGCTGGTTGCCCTGCGAAATCAAACCGTTCTCACTCCCTGACTCGTCACATATTGACGCATGGTCAAGAGCCATCGTCGTCAGTTTGTGACGCACTGGGGGTCCCTTTAGCATCATAGTTCAATGTAGTGGAGGAAGCTCTGTACTGTCGGTTTTTGACGGTAAAGGAAGGTATTTGATATTTAACAGAAATGACTGAGTAAGGAGGTGGTTTGGTTTGGGTGGATGGAGGGCCAGAACCCCGGCTTTGAACCAGAAGACCAATTTTGTGACGTTAGTTAACTTACGTGTTAAGTGACATACGTAGTTATTTTAACCCAAACCAGTATATTTCCTAACCTTAAAAACAAGTAGTACTTTTGTTGCCTAAACTCAACCAAACTGCAACGTTTCATGACTTTAATAACCCACCGTTTCAATATGGCGATGTTTGGAAATACTAGGGTTTTAATTTGAAAGTCTAACCGGAAGTTGCATATTTGTTGTTGCTAAGCATTGCTAACTTGACAGTGGAGCCCTAAACGTCAAGAAATGATGCAAAGGGGCTACCCAGGTCGTTAAAAAGCGACGACAAAGGGCCTTGACCAAGCGTCAATATGTGACGAGTTGAGAGTGAGAACGTCTTGGCGAAATCTAAGCCCACGTAGGGCTCGCTCTCCACTGCGAGAGTCTTGCCAAGACCCCAGTGCCTCTCGCTTCAACTCGTCTTCTCAAAGATGCCCCTCCAGCACTTCGCGACCCAGGGCACAGCGCCCCAGGGCACAATGCCCCAGGCTTCAGAGGCAGCTGTAATAACATCTAACAGCAGGATGAGAGGCTAGTACACCAATCTCCTCCGTCAAAAGTTATTCCCCACTGTTTGTCATCATGCCTCTTTGCCACTTGTCACATGAATGCCATGGCATTCAACATAATGAGTCTGAAGCTCCGTGTGGAGATGGGACGTGAACACATGTTTTGTACTGTTGTTGGCAAAAGGGGGATGGGCAGTTCTTTCATTGTTGCTGGTGGTTTCTCAGCCATTGTGTTTGCAAAATGTCTAAAGCTGCGCTGAAAATGTTGATCTTGACTGAGTGAAAGCATACGCAGGGGGAGGGAGGCCGTGCAGTGTGTGCACGAGCAATGATTGACACTTTGTTAGAGACTACTCCTGGCTCTGATAGGTAGTTTTGACTCGGGCACGGTGGATTCTTGCAAATGGAATAAGGAGCACTAGAAGAAGCCATAGGAACCTGATTTTTTTCAGGATATAGTGACTGTGAGTGATTTTAGCAAATACGACGAAAAATTCAAGTCAGTCAGATCAGTGAGTCAGCTGGGGCCAATCCCAGTTCACATTAGGTAAAAGGCGGGGTACACCCTGGACAGGTCGCCAGTCCATCACAGGGTCAAATGCAGACAATTGAGGCAAATTAAGATTTTTCTCTGGGTAAATAAATAAATGCAATCTCACATACACAAAACCTGTGCTCGCTCTAAAGAGAAAAAAAACACTGAAACAGAGTTCAACCAAAGTATGGATTTTGCTAAACCTTCTCAGGATGTTCACCTTATCAGAAACCAGCCAACAAGCCATTTTATTTACACAAACAAGTTCAACATTTACCTCTATAGAGACTTCAGTGTCACAATCCACATTGCTCTGAGCACTTAGAGGTCTCATGAATGATGTACAAACCTGAATACAGAGTCCTGGTTACCAATCCTGGATCCAGAGCTAGTTTCCATGACAGTCATCAAATTAGGAACTGTTTTGTTGAGGTAGCTATTTTAATCAGGTAGTTACCAGGATAGAAAACCGCATGTACACACACACACACACACACACACTGCCAGTATATGCTGCCCATTATGTGCCCCCTCTATCCATTGTGCACAATATGCAATCCTTTGTTCCTCTGACTTTCACATCACATCTTGCCTTCAGGAAGTGTTTGCTGTCTCCTGTAGGACTACCAGCTGTTTCCCAAAATGTCCATCTGATGTCTGTAGCTGGCCGACAATTTGCCTGCTCGTAAATGTATCACTGATGTCTACCCCGCGGAAGAAACCAGCTGTTCTTTCTCTTCCTGACGTCTTCATAGCCTCAGCTCTTAGTATTTGCCTTTTAATTGTTGCTGTTAAACACTTTAAGCTTTGGTTATCTTACCAAGCATAGTGTTCTCAAGACAGACTTTGTTACATCCTCAAGCTATACCTTTATAAAAGTGGGTAAGGACACTCTCCAATGACTCAGATTTTACCTAAGGATGGAGTCATCGCGCATCAGCTACAAAATTGTTCCACTAAGGAAGTTTCCTGATTGATAAGAGGTTGCCCTACACTGCACATATGTCACAAGTGTAAAGGAAACAGCCAAGCGAACCCCATGCATGTTTGTTTGTGCAGCTGTGAGACACACGTTCCAGCCTTTACTTTACATGCTGAAAAGCTTCTTGTGGATACCATTTTTCTATAACATTGTGCTGTGTCCTGCTTCTACAGTACATCACAAGCTTCTGCAAAAAGCTCAGTACCATCTGCTGTACTTGGCAAAACAAAACAACTGCCTTCTCTCCAACTATCTTAAGCAGAGAAATTTGAGGACTATTTTTGCAGAACAAAGCCATTTTCAGTGCAAAACTGCTCCAGCTTGTCAAGTCAGAGCAACAGAGATGTTAGGCTTCATTTGTAATCAGCTTCGTAATCTTCCATCCATGAAGCGTCCATCGGGAGTCACTGACAGTCCATATGGAAGCTGACCAGCCTTCAAGTTACATTCACATTAAAGCTTTGTGAATACTACTCCTGTTTCTCTTTGTCTGAAACAATTTCCATGCAGATGTGCAGGAGCCAGATAAAGGTTACCCTCTGGGTTTTGGATTGAAGTTGCTGCTTGCTATTTGAATGATCAAACACTGCCTGTATTGAATTTTACAAATGGATGTATGGATTTAGGACAAACGATAATTAGCTACCTCAATTTGTGAAATTGATGTTGAAGGGGATGAAAAGGAGGGAATGGATATGGCTGGATTCAGTTGGATTGATGTGAAAGGATTATACACCCCCCCTAGAAATAGGCAGGCTCTTTCTAAAATATCACTGCCGCTTTTTCTTTCAATTAAGAAATTTAATAAAGTTAAAATGCAAAGCTTAGTCTCTCTGATGCAATACATTTTACATGGTGTTGTTTGTGAATTCACCAGAGAAAATCAAATTAGGGTATTATACCACAGTAAACCTTTACTATAATTAATCCTACAATAAATGTGAGGTGAATGCCAGGCAAACGTCACAACACATTTCATAAAATAAAATAACAATAAAATGTAATGGATAGACCTTATAAAAACATTATGGTGGCGATTCTGAAAGGGAAGATAAAAAGGCAGATTATTATTTTACTTTATTGCTTTTGTTATAAAGCTCACACCCACGGGAAGTGCACACACTCAGGTGGGAGTCACAATGGTACATGTGGTGAAATAACAATTTCTATTGATGACATGATGACTGGTGCATGAAATGCCTCCCAACGATAACATTTGTGAGCGGTTGTTCGTCAACAGGAGAGAGAAGCTCCGTTTGGCTGATCATGATGAAAGGGGCTTACACAGGGTATGAATATTTGAAGGAGTTGGGTGGTGACTTGGGAGACACATTCGCCCACGGCATTCCTATTGGTTTATTGGTGACGTGATGACACGGAGGAGTTGGGCTTAACACTTTATAAAGCTTCTCTGTCCGCGGCGAGCCACTCTTTTAAAGACCACTGTTGCTGAAACTTCTTACTCCGCAACTCACGTATTGGAAACAGGCGAGAAACCTCGACGTTACCGTCCATCATGAGCGAGGTAGGACTATTTTATGTTTTAAAACAAATAAACGTCGGGATTAACCCAATTACGCACGATCCATGCCCTAATACGCAGAGAGAAAACATCATTAATGAGAAATTTTAGCTGCCAGGCCAGCTGCTGTTGTAGCCGGATTTATCCTTACTGATTAGATTTATCATCCGACATTTACTGTTGCAACGCGGATATGATTCATTACAGTTACAGATGCTGCACAGCTGCTGTCAAAGTGCGCCGAACAGCACCAGTGTAGGGAACACCGGGGCGCCTCAATGTGCTGTGGGCTGCTCCCTCTGAAGCAACAGTATAGTGGATTAACGACAGATAAGGACATTTATTTTTCACTTAAATGGTTTAGCTACATCACGTGAACTATAGCTATTGCGTGGTTTGACAAAAACTATAAGGAACACTGTGGAGACATTTGAGCGCAATGTGAACAGGTTTAGAAGCCTGACAGAAGTGAACAGGTTTTACTTGGTCCCTCCTTGATTGTCAGATGATTGTAGCAAAACAGAAGAACATAGTCATTTAAATTTTCTTATACTGTAGGGATCCAGGGATCCTGTTTAAATGTGTTTGATAGTACATTGTGGCAGGTGGAAATACACTCAGGTAATTGTACCAACTATAATGTATATTACAGTTGGTTAATCTCTCAGTATAAATAACCCAGTTTATCTAAGACCACAGGGGGTTACAGCTTGCAGTGGAAAACTGCTGTTAGTTTTTTTCCCCACAGCACACAGCTGCCCCAGCTCCATTCATTTGAAAGTGGAGGGAGGAAGATATTAATAGCTCTTTTTAACAGTGAGTATTTATTCTGCACAAACTCTTATCATTCATCACTGAGTATTCTGCTAATGTCACTACGAGTATTTTAAGTTAGGATAGGTGTTTAATGTCTAATTTTGGAAATATCATGCATGTTATAAAATGTGTAGAAGAGGGACCATATTTTACTAAATATATATAACAGTGATGTAGCCTTCACATGACAGTTTTTGTTTGTCAGTTGAGTGACACTGTTAGAAGATTCATCTGCATCCAAGTGACACCTAGTTGTCAGTGTTTGAAATATTCAGACCCGCCAGCAGATTGTAGGACATCGAAGATGTCCAGCAAACACCTCTCAGTTCTGCACAACAGGGATGGGGACAACTCGCTTCCAGTTCAGTCAGTTAATGTGAGCTGTACAATTCAGTTCATACCCAGTCTCAATTATTAATATTATGCTATGACTGAAAAAATACCAAAACGGTACATGGAGCAGATTTTTATTTATTTTTGAGAAAATCTGCTAAATTGTGCTTGTCACTGCTGTGGTTCGTTGTTGTGACACTTGAAAATAGGGGAAATTGAAGATGAATGACTTCGCCTTGCAATTCTGCTTTGGCACTTTATCAAACAAGCAATTTATAGCACACTCAGCTGCATATTAGTACAGTAGGACAGAGAGCAGAGCATCAACTGAAGCCAGGACTTTCTTATTTTGGAACACTTCTACGCAGTTGTTATTGAATATTCTTATTTGTGCTCATACATGTGAGTGAGTGTACATTTACTTTTTACAAGTATATGTGCTTACATGCAAATATGTGTTGGCGGTGGGAAAACACATATTTCCATGTAAGCAATATGCGTACATTAATGTATGCACAAATTATACGTCATTTGGCTCCACAGAGTGTGTAACAGCAGCAGTGAACCTCATCAGACCTAGCACTTCACACTCAGAGGTACTCAGGTAAAAAATGTCCAAACACACCAACAGTAGCCTTCGGGCTTAGAAGGAGGTTCAATCCAGCAGTCTAGTCGGTATGCCGTCTGTCATTCCCTGAAATGGATGCGTGGCAGACATCAACGTACTTCCCTGCAAGCTGTTTATAACAAATCGTTCATGGGACTCTTCGATAAAAGATGAAGTCAGGGTGCACACACAACAGGAGCTAAAACAGCCTTTGAATAATTGAATCCCTCACTGGCAGCAAAATCACCTGAGCCTTTTGTTTGGTAATAATGTGCAAAGTAAAAAGAAGCTGTCATCTCCTCTTGATTAAAAGCAATGTCATTTTGGGGAGAACATGGCCCCAGTGCGAATGCGAGGAGGAAAGGGCAGTGGAGGGGATGTGAAATGATTTTCCTGCTGAGTTGATATGTTTTGTCAAGTACTGTGCAGAGTGGAATTGTTCTCAATCAAAGTCATGAACGTATTCAGTCTTCAAACTTGACTTGAAGCCAGTAACCTAAGCAGAGCAGCTCAGCATGTTCTGGATGGATGAGTCTCGCAGTGGTCAGCACTGCAGCGCTCCCTCCCTCAGCCCCCACCACACTCTTTCCCCTTCTTCTCTCTTCCTCCCTCTTTCTCCCTCATATCTACACAGACCCGCTCAGAAGAAGTACAATACTCTAAGGTAATTTTCGTTGCACAGTTTTACCCCTACAGCTTCTGTTTTTACTTTTTGCTCCTTCTCCTTCTGTCTCTTGGCAAATGAACCAAGAAAAAATAAAACAAAAACCGCTTTAAAATGTTCATAAAGCTTCTGGCCTATATGTCAGTGTGTTCATGTCAAAGAGGAATGAATACACTGACAAGAGAAAGAAAACTGTCAGATGCTCCAGATGGTGGAAAATGACTGACTCGGGCACTTTATTACTTATTTTGTTGCTCTCAGAGTAGAGTTTAAGCTACTGATGGGTAGGTAACAATCATGACAGTCAGTCTTCAATTTAGCTAAATCTTGCTGTTTGTGCTCTCTCCTCTCTGCACAGTTATGTTTCCATATCTGACATCATTTTGATTATCAGTGATTACAGAGCAACATTTTGATGTTTCGAAATGTGAAGCAAACTCTTTTCACAGCACACAGTTTGACTTGTCCTAACAGGAAATGCACAGTTGTTACTAATAACCTTAATGGTTGGATTGTCTGAGTAATGCTACATTCATATAATGTCAACAGAATGGGAAGATCAGGAAAACCTCCCTGGGAACGCATTATTCCAAGATGGTTATCCCCAGCTGTTAACCTTGTAGTCACATTATTTAAATAGTCTAAACTTACAGTTTCAAATTTGGTTAACATGCGAAACCAGATACAAACTGTGTATAGCTCCATTTTATGTAGCCGAATGAATTGTATTAGTGTTAATATCAGATTTTATGTCAGCTTTACGGCCAATTTACCATCTGTTTGCATACTTGGAATTCCAACTCAGAGGCTGACATGAGAGATTATTCTGACTTGGTGGCTCGTAAATAAAGATATGACATGAATGCACCATAAGTCTGACTGTTGAGCCAGCACTAGAAGTGGCACACCTGAATGTAATGCAGCCATTAATGATAGTGATTACACCTGTGCTTCTCTAAAAAGGCCTATTGCACTTTAAAAAAAAAAAAAATTTAAAACAAAAGCAAACCCTACAGAAACATAAATCTTTTGCGACAAAGCAATATCCCGTCATTTGCACAAAACAAATAAAGATGAATGCAAAGACAGCAGGATAAGTATTTCCAGCCAACAAGGAGATGTCCACAAATCATTGGAAGTTTTCATAGTTGCCTCTTCTTGGCATAGAAAAAGCTACTGTAAAGAGTTACTGCACATTTCATGGAACATTTTCCAAGGATGCTTGAACTCATGAAGTGATGTTCACAGGTATTTTTGGACTACAAAATTGCCCACTGGCTGTTATTTTCCTGCAGTCACTGACTCATAACTAAGCTGTCTTCAAAAACCCAAAAAAGCATATTTGACAGGAGCCAATCTCTAGTTTCTGTAGCTTCCAATAAGATTTTTTTCCCCCCTTCCTCACTCTCACATCAGCCATCAGTGTTGGTAAGCGCAAGAAGTGGCATTCAATTCAGACTTTGAAGATGGTGTTAAGTTATTCTTAGATCTTATTGATCTTACCTTGGTACTTCCCATCCATATTCTGCTCTGCTCTAATTAGCATCAAAGTTATGTACTGCTGTTACTCAATGTACGAATGCAGATGTGTTGGGTGCATGTGTAGCAACATTTGAGAACAGATGAATTTTCCCCCTACCATTAATTTTTATGACATGCAACATTTTTGAACAAGTTTGCACAGCTGGGAATGGACAAAAATGCTAATGAGCTTGATTAGAAATTAGCATAAATGTAGCCTTGATTGGCTGCCAGATCATTACTACAAGTACCAGCTTCTTTGGAGATTTAGAGTTTTTAATGATAAAAAAAGCCTTTGGTTATGTGGATGACTGCAGCGAGAAATCATACACAGTATTCAGGCGTCTCTGAATTAGACCTGCCTTAATTTAGAACTTTGCTGAATTCAACGGCCTGGACAGGAAACATAAATTTGACAAAATAAAGCTGTTTAATCCACTTTAAGCAGAGATTGGAGGTTCTCTAAGTACTTGGACTGAAATAACCCTGTGCGGGGATGTTAACGATGAGGTCACCACAAATAGTTAGCACAAATCAGGCAATTCTGAAGAGCTTCACATTTTAAGGAGACTTAAGTCCTTTGCTTACTTTACACACACAATTACACTTCATATACTACTGCCATACTTACACTATACTTACTGCTACTGTACATACTCCACTGCACTGGTTCCACCTGCTGACTTAGCTGATTACCACTGTTTAAATCTCAGTATATGTATTTATTACTACCTGTTTTATACCTACAAACCACAGCATATACCGGTGCCTCTAAAAAATATTTGAATATCGTGGAAAGGTTCAGTGTTAGCACCAGAACCAGACTGAGTGATTAAAGGCTTTCAAGAATGAAACAAAAAAGGCCTGAAATATTTTACTTTATGTGTAATGAATCTAGAATACATGAAAGTTTCCCTTTTTGAATTAAATTACAGAAGAAAATGAACTTTTACATGATATTCCTATTTTTTGATGCACCCATAGATTTATGTGCACACATAATATTCTGTTTAATTGAATACTCTATTTAATTCCTATAATTTAGCGGCTGCACTATTTTATCAAGGATCAGGGATATCTTTATTATCCCTTAGAGGCAATTTGTTGTACAGCCAGCAGTAACCATCCAGAGAAACAATAAATACAATGTAAAAATAATTCAAATTAGATTTAACTTTTGTGAATTTTTTCTGTACATATATATTTATTGTATGAGCATTGTCTGAGATCTCAGAATTTCACTGTGAACAGCTGTTTCACTGTAATTGGTTGCATATGACAATAAAACCTGAACTTGACTACTTAGCAAAGCGAGCTACTTATTGTACCACACTCTATGGTTAATGGAGAGCCTTGTTATGGATGTTTAAGCGAGAATTTCTCTCAGTTCAACACTGAACTTTGTGTAGTAACTGCATCAGGAGTTGCAGAAGAGCCACTATCTATATATCTCCAGCCCAGATTGAATGTATTTTCTGATGAAGATTGATGCATCATGTTTGCTAAAGCAGTGGGAGTGATAACATTCATTTTCATTTGTGGTCATTATCTGGGGTAGATGTGATGAATTACTTCTCCAACACTTTTCATTTCAGAGTTCAAGCATTTGTTCTCCATCCCATTCAAAAACTGACATCAGCAGGTTTTTACCACGAGTAGCACGGGGTGCTCAATCCTTGAAATGCATGCTGGATCTCAGGGTAGAAGTCAGCATTTCTGCCTGCTAAGCACGCTGATAGCAGGATCATAGCAGGCTGATAAAGTCTGATAAGGGAAATGATGAGTCCTTCCTAGTTTCTACAGATTGGTAAACCTACAACAGTAACTGGTCTGTTCCAGTATTCAAATATTAAGCTGCTTTAGAGCATGTACTGCTGGATTAGAGGACTTTTGTGGATTGTGTAGATCTGCTGTGTCGTGGCCTCCAAATGTTGTTAGACAGATTCTTGTCCGCTGTCCAACAGCGGATTGGACCACACTTGGATAGATTGTTTTTCATCCTAATGGTACACGGGCTAAACTGGCTTGGTTTGTAAATGGGCTCAAAAGTAAACTTGCAGAAATAAACACTCACCCAGTTGTGATTTCTTGCTGTCAGTCTGTCACTGCAGATGTAATGAAAGCAGTGAAAGCATTTTGATGGCATTTTGCCCCTACAGATGTTTGTCCTGTAAAAGTAGTTTTAATGTGATGGATTGGTAGATTTTAGCCACATATGGCTCTATGGGTGGCAATGGCTGCTGGTCGTCGGTCGGTGCACCACTTTTGTGGATTGATACAATTTGGTACACACATTTATGTCCCATCGGGATGATTGAAATATCTTTGATGACATCATCAGGTCAAATCCTTTGTAGGAGCAGTCTGTTAATCAGCGCACAAGTTCCCGGCGCATTCATCAGTTATTTGTAATTAATTAATTTATCCAATAGAGGATAGTTGGGACGATTGAAATACTTTTCAGATAAACATCATTTAAAAAGGTAACATTACAGACAGATTTCTCTGTGTGTGTTATAATAATACCAGGTACTATTTTGTACAAATGTGGATTGACTGGTATGATTTGGCTTAGAATGTCAGTGAACAGTGTGCACGCATCAGCTCTTACTGTATGAAAGAAAGAAATGTTTCAGTCGCCCTGATAATGACTCCTGACTGTTAAACTTGACTTGCTTCTTTACTGAAAAACTTTGACATGGCAAACTTCAGGATGTGTTAAAGTATTAACTAATCTGTCGTATGATCATACCAATCACACATGAAACAATGAACAAAACTTGTCGTTCAAATAAAAATTACCTCTTGAGTGAATTTACCTTCCACGATTGACAACAGTTTCTTCGGTATAACTCTGCAAACATGTGACGTATCCAACTGATTTTTTTGCGGTGCTGGTAAGTATTGTGTAGCCTACTGTACATCTTGACATAGTTTGGCATTGCTGTGTTACTTTCATAGTTTCATTTGTCCCGGCTCGCCCCTACTTTGGTTTCTGACCAAATACACGCCGAACTAACGACATTCCCATCAGCCTCAGTTGTACTTTGTGTACTGTTTAGCAAATGTTAGCATGCTAACATGCTATGATAAAATGGTTCACGTGGTAAACATTGTACATGCTGATGTTAGCATTTAGCTAAAAAACGTTACTTTGTAGACTCGTTCTCTTGTTTAGAAGAAAAAATATCAATTAATTAAAAAAAGAAAACTTAAAGCAACATTATGTAAGATGTGTTTTGTTGTGCGATTTGGTGCAGCTACTGTTTCAGAGTCTAATTTATGGCTGTACAGGGTAGCTGTACATGCGCATTCGTTATGATACATCATAATCAAAAACTAGCAAGTCGCCAACTTTGCTAACACAGCCAAACATTAAGTGTGACAACACAAGACATAACAAGCTAGCTAGTTATTACTTACTAGTCTAACTGTGTACACAAAGAATGGCAGCTCAGAGTCTGTCTTGCAGCCTTTCATTTCATGAAGCTATTTATTTATTTTATTTTTTCTTTAACCTTTAACCAGGCAAGTTAGTTAAGAACAAATTCTTATTTACAACTACAACCCACCAAGAGGAAGACATTCTCTTGGCGTGAGGGACACGGCTTTCACCAATGTCCAGGAGCCTCATGCTTGGTTACTCTCATTTTCTCTTCTTAGCTTCCTCCGTCAAGATCCTCTTTTTCCAGGGTCTTTCAGCTCTTTTGCTCACGCCAACGAGTGATAACCAGTCCCGTCTGGTCTCTTGCTTGTCATTCTCTCTTTTTCGCTTAGTATTTAGTATTAGTATTTTTTCTCTTTGCATATAAAGTATTTCTGATTCTGATTCTTCCTCACTTCCTCTGACAATGTATACTTCGGTCTCTATGCAGCCTCTACCATGACACCCATAATGAAAATACTGAGCTAGCTTCTTCCAAAGCACTTACATTGTATATTATATACCTTTTGCTTCTTCTTGTAACTTGCATGTTGAAGAGTTTTGTTGATGTGTTGTGGCATTGTGAAGCATTACACTGTTTTTATGAAAGATATCCTGCCCAGGATTTCAATATTACATAGTGCCATAACCAAGGACTCCGGGCCAGAGCAGCAATGATAGAGACATCATTCACCCTTTTACAAGTCAGTGTACAAAATTATTTTCAAGCCGTTATTTTAAGATAAAAATTGTACATAATGGGGCTTTAATATAAAATCTGTACAGAGAAAGAAAAGAGAAGGTACCCAAAATTGTAAAACCATAAAATACATTTTTTCTCATTTCTCACTACTGTCATACTCTCCTCTTTTAAGGCTGTTTATTTAAAGCATGCAGTAAAATACAGAATTTTTTTTATATATAACATTTTACAAAAAATGTCTTGTTACAACATCAGATTATGATTTTGTAACTTGTTTCTCCAAATTTAAACAAAAAATCCTTTAACCATTTAAAGGTCACTAGCACGGCAGTCCAATGCAAGACAGGTGTTAATTAAAAACTTTAAAAGCATCTTTAAAAAGCTAAAATAATTCTATTATTTCCATTGTAAAACAATTACATCAACAATCTGATGCTATTAGCGTATTCATTATCTTATTGTTGATTCATATCAGCTTTAGTTTCCCTCGTGAGTCTAATCACCAAACACTCCATCAACCAACATGATCGTTATCAACAGCAAAGAAGATGTGAATTGTAATTTACTCAACCGCAGTGTCATAAATCACTTGGATTGGTGCCGAACGCACAGTGAAACTATTACACTCTGGGTGGTTAAGTGACTGGGATGAAAACAGTTTTTGTAATGCATGTGTTGCTGTTATCTGATTATAATGCAGCCATAAATTCACCAGCTGTGTACACAGGGCTAATGGGGCCCTGTTCCACAGTTTCAGGGATTGCAAAGTAAAGTGAATCAATAAAATAAATTGACATCTTTATTAAGCCTGTTGCTTTGGTGAGGTGCTTTGGAAGGTGTTTACCGAGCTCTTTTCATGCTGCGGCTGATGGATGAGTTGCTGTCAGGTTAAACTACAAGTATACAACAAAAAAAATCTTCTTTAAGTTTTGGCTTTTCACGTGGATGAAAAATGACACTGAAGAAACGATCAAATATTGTACGTTATTGTTGAACATAACATTCTGCATTGGCATTCAAATTGTAACACAACAGATTGGGATGTGAAAGGACAGTTTGACAACCATAAAATGTGTTAATGTATGATAATAGGCATCGTCTATGTGTAAAGAATTGTTCATCTTTGCTGTATGCATGCACCATAATCGTGTAAATCATACACTTCAGCAATGTCAGCAGTAGTGCGCCATGAGTGCGTGCCGGTGTGAATGTTTCACTCATTCTCCTTACGAGTTTAACGGGTGGGGAAGGGCTGAATTAGCAGAACGACATTACTGCTGCACGCTGCAAATTTGCCTCCCACAAAATCATTAAAACATCACACTCCATGGATTTAAGGGATGGAAATAACACTTCAGGGACTGCAGGGGTCTGCAGGCCAGTCTAATAAGTATAGAGGTTAGGGAAACAGGTTTGTGACTGCAGGGTACCCACTTTAGATATCTGGACAAATGGAAAATCTTGGCAGAGGCTTACTGATGTGTAACCTGTTTTATTCCTTCAGTCGTCACTATGAGTGTGCTTTTATGAAGTCAGGGAAACCTCAATTGCTGGATTAAATATGTGTGACTTAACCCTTCCCATCCACTCCCTGAGGCTCTAAATTAGACTGTGTTCTTACTATCAATTTAGTGAATAACTCTATATGTTTTATTCATTTTTTGATATCTGAAAATAATATAATATAATAATATTATATAAATAATAATAAGGCAGTGTTATCTTTCAGCTGCTATCCAATCTTGTAAAATACCTTCAAATACTGCAGATGCTACTGGTGGCCTGATGAAGTACCATCAAAGGATCTTACACGATGAGCATGTAGTGTTGACACATTGTACATTTTTGCTTTGGCCAGCATTTAAGCAGTATCACAGGGTTGTAGAGGAAGCAAGAACGCGAGAAAGTTAATGAGGGTGAAACTACTTTTGTGCCCATTATCAAACTGTGAATCACAATGTTAGATCGTGCTGATTTGTGTGTGTTCAAGTTAGAGAATGAAAACAAAAACTGCTTCTCATTTTTCTCTATGGAGACTTAATACGGCAGCTGAGATGTAGAGCTTAATTTTGAGATTTTCTGGCAATGTTAAGGCTTAAATCATGAAGAGAATTTACTCTTCCATTTACCGATGCACTTACAACCGCAACCAGACACTTTGAGTGCAGAACAGCTGGTGTACGTTGAACCAGGCTGGTACTCCAGTGAACAATGGAGTACCACCAGATTTTATTCCTAAACAGAAGTCATGTCTAGTTTCTTGTTCTTGTGTTAAGTATTTTACTATAAAGAATAAAAAAATTCTACCAAAGGATTACACTTGGTCTCAGGTTCATCATGGGGTTGAAATAAACTGTAAGATTAAAATCAAGATGAATCATTTGCTTCCTATCAAATTAATTGAAGTTAGTCGAAACTTTAACCAGTTATATATATATCACCTGTTTTGTCTTTTCCAATGTTCAGGATGTGACGATGCTGATTTGTTCTGTTGTGTTTCCATCTTAAGTAGGTTCTGTGCACACTTTTAACCTTTGTAAAATTAATAAATATAAATGCTTGGTTGTTTTTTATCTTGCGCTGCTGCCTACGTTGGCCAGGACTATTCTGGTTAAATAAAGGTTAAATGAACATTTTTTTTAAATCACTTGATTGCAAATACTTGAATTTAATGAAATACAGAATTGATTTTAATGTATGTTTCCCTCAGTAGGCAGGAAACTTTATCTCTTTATGTGATCACTTATAGAGAAGGTCTGGGCAGTGGCATCAGCTTTCTGCAGCACTGTGCTGGACTGGTTAGGGTAAAAAGCTGTAGCTTTATTAATGTATTCTGTGCTCTTCCCATTATGGACTAAATGGAGCCTAACGCCTGTGCTCATTTCTAAAGGAGCTCAAGTGGAAAAGAAAATCTCCTGCTCAAAGTTAACATCCAGTGTCTTTGGCTGTTCGAGTAATGAAAAAAGGTGAGACAAACTGGCAATTTGAATTGAGATTTGTAGCAGTTTGAACGGAGGTAGATTTACTTGACAAACTGACATAAATCACGAGCTGACAATGAACGTCCGTCATCTTAATTAATCTGGGACCTGCTTCTTGATTGCCCAGTAGATCCATATGCCACTGGTTATGTTCTTTGATATTGATGCCTTGAATATAAAAAACGTATCTGGGTCCGTTCCTACTAAACACTTGCTAGTGCCTAGTGAACTTTAACTGTGTTTCAGTGAAACTCTTTCTTTCTTTATAAATCCTGCAGGACTCTCATGCCCCGCAGGTCTTTTCTATCACCTCAAAGCAAATGTCACAAACCCCACTCGTCGAGGCAGACACAAGCCGGAAGCCAACACATGCCCTCTGCAGATGTCGCTAGAAATTTACTGCAGCTTTTGAGGAATTGTTTTGCATGAGAATGCCTCAGAACCACATTTAAACATGAGAGAAAGGATTGAAATTCAAATTGTGTTGGATAGTTTGATTAGTTTGTTTTGTAAGTCCAAAAAGGAAGAGGTGGAAGATATTTGGAGCAGCTGGTGTGACGGTTTTCAGCAGCTTTTAGTTGCTTCTTTCATTTCCTTTTCACAGAAGTTTGTTGGCATGAACCGTTGATGATCTCAGTCTCTCCATTCTCCACAAGACTAACGACTCATTTTTCTCTGCCCTACGCTTGAAGAACAGAAAGAAGAACAGACAGTTTTGCCTTATGTTCTTTCTGCTTGAATTGTCTGTGGCCTACTTCTGCTTTTTTAAATTCTTAATGGCCATTGAATGTGGCAGGGAACTCTTGGACTTTGCAAGCTGCCAAGTCTTAAAATAACCCCAGAAACGAATGAACAGTATTATTAAATTATTTTCATCCTTCACTTTTATCCACCACTCTGCTTTGATTGTAATTACTAAGCCATACACTTCAAATTGTGTGGTGTTTAGGAATCCATGGGGCATGGAGAAAGGATCAATTAATTCAACAGTATCCAGACTTTGAGTTGATCCTGACTCCTCACATTATTATCACATCAAATACTTGGCTATCTCTTCCCTGGGAAGTTGTTCTGTGAGATGTTTCTATCTGACAGTCTGGTGGGACAGCACAAGCAGAGGACAGATTCATCATTTCTCGTAATTAGGGTCTTAATTTGAACACCTTTCTCTTTTCAGTTCATTTGCAAAGCTACTCTCCTGCCGCTTGGCCCACAAATGCAGACTGGAGCATTATCTGGGTCGCCTGGTTACATATTGAGCACTCTGTGTCACGTGGACCCCCCTCGCAGCTGATGGGTGCTTAGGAGTGTTTTGGAGCAACATAGTTGCCCGCCAACAAGCTGCCTGCCTCTAAACAAACCGGTCTCTCTAGGTCTTAGCTCTTGAGTCCAAAATGGTCGGTGCTGCTGAGCCAGATGAAGTAGCCAAAGCCAACACATCAATCATCGCATTATGCCAGGCATGCTTATGAATCAGCTATTACAGATTAACAAACTAAGAAGCTTTTGGGATCTACAATATTGATTTTCTCATTCTCATCTGCTACAAATAGTGAGATGCTTCAGTGTCCTACACAACATAGTTAAGCCAAGAAGGTGCAGGAAACTGCCACCTGACAACAATTTAAGCTTTGATTAATATAACATTTTTCACGAAGAAGAAGAACCACCACTTTGAGTTTTTTGAAGCAGCACACAGAGGTGTGAGACAGTTATGATGCACAGCCAAGGTCGGACAGAGTGACGGTGAAATCCAGGATGCCATGATGTGATACACCAGAGTCTTATTGGACTCAATCAATGCATGGCACAGTTGTTGACAAACCATCTCAACTCTAGGTCTACTTATGTCTGTGAAGATTCTCAGTCATCCAGGTCATTCTTATCCATAGTTATTGCACAAGTCCACTAATGTTACTTGTTCTAGAGTGTTTGACTTAGTCACGCTGAGTTGTTAGTAGCTGTAGATGTTCAAACTTCTCTCCTATTCAGAGCACCACTAGGATTCCTTGTCAATTTTACTAAAATTTGACAAAAAATTTTGATTGACAGTTCATTCTTGATGTGAAAACATGCGGAGACAGTCCTTAGTCACGTCCTCTGGAGCACATCCCATCCAGCCATATACTAGCTTTCGACGTAGTGTTGTTGAAGTTTTATGTGAAATTGAGTTTTTCTTCAGTTTGCCACAGAAGCCATGAAAAAGCAGCAAATCATTGCTTTCAATTATTAACCTAAATGAAGTCTCCTATTGGGACTTGAAATGTAATTTTTCTTTAACCAAACTTGGTAGGTAATAGTGAGTGTTTTTGACAGTTCTTCTAATCATAAAGGAATCATCCAATATGATACATTTTAGACGTATAAGCAAGCTATAACATGTTAATTACAGAGCTTTAAAAGGTTGTAGGCAGACTATGAACACAGCCAGGCTAGCTGTTTTCCCCTGTTTCCAGTGTTTTTGCTAAGCTAAGCTAATGGCTGCTGACTGGTTACCTCTCACCTGACCCTCAGCAAGAAGGTGAACACGCATATCTCCCAAAATCTCAAACTATTCCTTTAAATCAAGTGAAATCTTGAAGTCCACTTCTCTTCTGTAAGTTCTTGAACCATGGGAATTTATTGCGAAAATAAATATTGCCATCTCACCTCATTGGTAGATTGTTTTTATTGTGAAGTGAAGAACAGATTCTCACTCTCAGCGCATGATGATTCAATCTGTCGCAGAGAGAAGCACTTTAACCCGCCACACAGCTTCTGTAAATCAGCTGGCTGATTGAACCTAAACCCTGGCTGATCACAGGGAACTCCCTCATCTATTTACTGGCCTGCTGGTTAGTTTGTTGCTCCTTTCATCACTACAACGCACTCTGTGGCAGCTCGCTTTACAATCCCAAAGTGAGGAAACCAATCCCCAGAGATTGGTGACACCCACGCTAATGGAAGAAACGCCGAAAAATGTAATCTCGCCAATTTCAAGGCTCATTAAGTTGTGTAACAGATGGGAGTTTGAAAGAATAATTTGAAGAGGAGCTGTAATGTGTTTCTTCCCCCTCCCCTCTTCTCTCTCCTTCCCTCATCGCTTTTCTCAGTGGAAATTGCTGTAAAGTATTTTTTTTACCACAGCACCAGCTGTATTAAGATGTAGACAAATTATTTTTTATTCCAGGGGTCGTTTGTAGTTTTGTGATTTCAGGCTTTTCTGGGGCATGAAGGCATTAGTACTTCTTGGCTTTGTGTCGACTGCGTTATGTGAGCCCAGAGTTTTGCTGCCGCACTGCAAAAAAAAAATCCTCCCAAATAATGTTAGATTTAAAAAAAGAAGGAAGAAGTTTGTGAGTCAGTGTGAACGGTGTGATCAGAGTTTTTCTGGCAAGAGCTCCTTGGTGGCATGACAGCTGGCCTGCTTTTTGCTTAGACTCATAATTTTATAAAAAGCCCTCCTCAGCCTGAACCTCATACAAAGGAAGCAAAAACAACTGAATGCATGTCTCACACACTGAAAGCCGTGTGCATCGTGTGGAGGTGGCTTGACAACGACTGTGTGTGTGTGTGTGTGAGAGAGAGAGAGAGAAAGAGAGCAAAAAGTTGGTGCCACTGCTTTGCAAAAACACAGTTAATATGAAAACAGAAGTGTTGCGTCAAGTGTGCGTGAGAGGGAGATCATCTTCAATGTCAGGGCCCGACAACTGTTCACTTCAGCAGTGTCACCTCAGGAGTCTTGGCTGCCACAGACGAAACAGGACGTGTGCAGCTGAGTTTCTGTGCCTTGCGGTTCACCAGGCAGAACGTGCTGAGGACCCAACTTTGCCAGTCACAGTCAAACAGCTGATATTTATGACAAGCAAATCAGCTACTCCACCTGTCCTCTGAGGAGAAAAACCAACTCCACAGTTAACTTGTAGAAAGTTAGAGAACTTACCTACATCTCAATGTCTTTCCCATCACATAGGGATTAACAGAAGTTGGCATTATTTCCCTAAAACAACCACAAGAAGAAGTATATCATTTGTTATCAAATGAGAGAAATCAAACTAAATGAAATTCTCAGTGCCAGAGGCTGCAGAGGTGGATGTTGGCGTAAGTGCCACGAGCATATCTGGACTGGCAGTTTAGGTACATTTCAACCTTAATTCATGCTTCTTTGTGCCTTTCAAATGGCTTTCTTTATGGTCTAATTACAGTGGTCAAACTATGCTGCGTCTTTTCAGAGAAAAAGGTCCCAGCAAAGTCAGTACTAATGTTTCATGGTAATTACTGACCTCTGTGCTGCACTGCAACAGTAAGTACCCACCCACTTCCTCCTCACTTCAGCCAGACGTGTACGCGCTGCCCAACAAAGGAAAGAAAATCCGAAAAATCTGCAGTGGGGAGTTATTGACCCAGCACTGATTTGGCAGTGTTTCAGAATGCCCTGTAGCCTGTATGACAGTATGGTTTATGTAACTGCCAATGGAGCTCATACAGATGAGTGGTCTGTAGCACACACACACACACACACACACACACACACACGAAAACACTTGTAGTAAATCGCACACACAGACACACACACACACACACACA